>NC_054702.1:62462020-62610449 GCF_016097555.1 Gigantopelta aegis
CAATGTATTTGTTGATTTGGTTTTGTAAAATATATCTTCACCATCAACTGTGAACATCACAGTTCACAAACATCACTAGAGGTTAAATATGCAAATTCACATAACATCACTAATGGCGAAATGCAAATACACATGACTATAACTGTAACGAAATGAATATCAGTGTTTCAGTAGCGAGTATGCCCACCACGTGCAAGTATGCAAGCGCGAACACGACGTCGGACAGAGTTCGTTAAGCGTGTAATGATGGCATCAGGTATTGCCTTCCATTCCTCCCTCGTTGCCTGTACCATCTGATCTCTATTCATTTGAAGATTGCGACAGCGTTGAATTCTCTGATCAAGATGATCCCACAGATGTTCTATGGGTGACATGTCAGGTGAACGGGCTGGCCACGGCAAGACATTGGTGTTGTTTCTGGCTAAGAACTGTTGTACAACACGAGCTGTGTGAGGTCTTGCATTGTCCTGTTGAAACAAGATCCTGGGGTACTGCTGCATGGACGGTAACAGGATGGGGCGTAAGCCTGGTCAGTGTAGGTTGCATAGTACCAAAGAAGAGAGTACCGTGTCAGAGTTCGACGTACACCGTCAAATATTTACGGAGTAAAAGCAGCTGTGGGTGTGATTGGTAGTAATATGTGACATTGATTATTTGTGCAAATACTATTATCCATTGACAATAAATAAATACACTTTTATTTGTTATACAGTTGTTATGCAGTATATACCAGAGGTTGAAACTAATGCGGGGTACCCCAAAAAATGGAACTGCAATTTTCAGCAAAAATGACGGTTGTTATTAAAAACATAAATTAAATCTCTTAAATGATACGTGACCCCCCATTTTCTCGCAGCTAGATTAGATGTGAGGTGCCACACTTTCTATTGCTGTACTTCCTGGGTGTGTTGAAACGCTGCTTATATCAGTTTTATTAGTAAACATTAACATTATCGGCAATAGGAATTTATTTGGTCTAATGGAACCTGTAACGCTGTGCTGCACGATGTCCTTCAGTGACAAGGTTTGATCGCTGTTGGCTACAGATGCCATCCCTAACCATCACACTACCACCACCAAACAGTACGGTCTCCTGAACACAACAAGGAGCCGTTCTCTCTCCCGTACGTCGGTAGATCCGTGTTCTGCCGTCGGCTCTGAACAGCTGGAACCTGTTTTCATCTGGAAAAACCACACGTTTCCAATTCCGATATTACCAACGTTCAACTTGACGTGCAAACGACGAATCGTTGTTGCCTGATCAACATCTCTGAATGGCCGATATGTCTTGATACCATGCTGTCAAAGTCGGCGACGTACTGTGTGATGACTGATAATATGTCCAAGCGCAGTCGCTGCAGATGACGTCACAGTAAGGAATCTATTACGTAGACGTAAGATGCGGAGAAGGCGATCCGCATTGGCTATTGTGACTATTGGTCTTCCACTTCGAGGTCTTTTTGCAGTCCTACAAGTAACCCTGAAACGCTGCATCAACCTGGTGGTCATTAGTTTCCCTACTGGACCAGTGGCGCGGTATCTTTTTGAATGGAAATGACGTCAACTCGAATGACATCATTTTGGATGTTCTTACATCAAAATAAACTAGTGCGTAACGCTATTTGTTTCCTGAACGTTGGCAGCTTTCAATGTAAAATTGCTATTGAAATGTTTTTATTTGATGACTATGAATGCATACGTCAAATATGGACTGTCATCCTAGTACGTTTGATTAAATATCAATAAACCTAGTGCCGTGACCTAGATTAATTTATATCTAATTTGTAAAGTTATCAAATTCTTAAAGTATGTGATCTGAAAAATATCACATACTTTGATTGCACTGGAAAATGTAAGATATTATATATATATATATATATATATATATATATATATATATATATATATATATAATATCGTATTTTATCAAATTTACTTATGGATCATTATTTCTTTAAAGTGAATTGTTTTTCAACAATGAAGTCTAGCAGAATGAATTATTTGAACAACGTAACATTATGACTTGTTTCACAAATACACAATGAAACCATACTAACAATAGATTAGGATAGTGAAAAGAAATCTCCATGTCATCAAAATGTGGCTTTGATCGTTTTTCTCGTGGACTCTTCATGTGTATGTATCTGTATATGTTTCCTTTTTTTAATGCTTAATTTATTTGGTCCTCGAAACCTTGAAGAAACCAAATTTGAATTCGTTGGTTTCTGTCACGTTATTAAGCTATAAGTAATGACAGATGAATATCATGTAGCCTTATGAAGATAATAGAAGGTATTCAACTAGATAATAACCTGATTACGAACTACTGATGAGATTGATTATATTCGGTTCGCAAAAGCCTATTACTAAGCTGTCACACTTGAATCAACGTAATTGTGTACTTTACGTGTATACCTTTAGGCGCCTTTTTTATCTCTTTTTTTCCGTTGTTCTGTTGCGACATTATTACAAACTTTATGGCAACGGTCTATGGTACGGACATTTTTCCTAAGGGGGTATGTAATCCCTTACAATGCTCATAGGAACGATATATGAAGTAGTGGGTACACACTATAGTGGGTATGGCGAAGAGGCGGGGGGCAAAGACACCCTTTATATACGCCTGTCGTACAGGTCATTTTATGGTATGGTGTTGTCCGTCCGTCCGTCCGTCCGTCCGTCCGTCCATAAACTTCTCGTTTCCGGAACAAATCTTTCTTATCAATTTATATAGGATCATCAAACCTTGCATGCAAGTACAACTTGGGATGGCGGTGTGTCGCGTACCATAACTAGGTCACCGCGACCTACTTTGCACGCATATTGCACATTACAGTAAATCCTTTTCCTGGTCATATTTCCCATATCATTTCATATAGGATGCATGCAAATATAACTTGGAACGGCGGTCTGTTGTGTACTCTAACTAGGTTACCGCGACTTACTTTTGACAAGCGTGTCATGTGCGTAACCGGTACCCCATTGTATTTATATTATAGTAGAACAAAATGTAACAAAAAATAAATGTTTCGGTTCTCCGTTTGGGGCACAAGCCTCCCATCCCCGGTTTCTACTGACCAACCAAACAAAAGAAGATCAGTTTTACGAGCAGCAAATGGTATATTGGGCATTCACAGAAAATATCGGGCCGAATTTACAATGCCTGTTTGTGTCTTACTCGCGTGTAACTACATACATTTACAATGTTTAAACACCTGTGTTAAAGAAAAACAGGCTTTGTAAAGTTGGCCCTAAATATCAACCATGTCCCCAAGTGACCAAGTGATCATTAAAGGCTTTATTAAGGGTGTGTGTGTGGTGCCTGGGACCAAAGAGTAATCAGACTAAAAAAGGTGACTTGATGTTTAGATCAATGGTCTGAAACAAAGTTGTTTAACGACATTACTAGAGCCATTGATTTATTAATCATTGGCTGTTGGATTTCAAACATTTGATAATTTTGATTCATTGTCTTAGAAGAAACCGGCTACATTTTATTTATTTTTCATTAGTGGTAAGATATATTTTATATGCACGTTCCCACAGACAGGACAGCACATATAACGGCCACCGATATACCAGTCGTGGTGCAGTGGTATTATTAAAGAGGTGTCATTACCGAGACAATGTCTAAAGCTGTTTTACACTTAAATGGCATTTTATGGACTCTCATGACTACTTATAAAGCCTTTTTATTATGTATTTATTTACATTCCATAGCTCACTCAAAAATTTTTGTTATGATTTGGAATTGTGTCACGTGTATTTACGTCTCATTTCATTTCAACTTATTTTCGTGCTTATATCCAATTAAGGTTCAAGCACGCTGTCCTGGGCACACACCTCAGCTATTTGGGCTGTCTGTCCAGGACAGTAGGTTAATTGTTAGTTGGTTAGTAGTTAGTGAGAGAGAAGAGGGTGTAGTGGCCTTACACCTACCCATTAAGCCCTTAAGAACTCGCTCTGGGTTGGAGCCGGTACCGGGCTGCGAACCTGTACCTACCAGCCTGTAGTCCGATGGCTTAACCACTACGCCACCGAGGCCGGTCTCACCCTGGCAACCCTGGCAATTAACAAAAATGGCCACGGCAAAAAATAAACCGGGGAGGACTATTGTTTTTAACGGCAGTTTTGCGGTTAATATGAAAGAGATGAATGGGAACTGTATTTATGTGCCCACTTCTAGTGAAGGTTCAGGCACGCCCATCCGGGCTTAAGCTCTGACTTCGTCAGTGACTATGTCCGGGACAGGAATGGAGTAACTTTGAGGTGGGTGGAATTTGAAATAAAATTAGTCCAAGTTGAGAATGACATGTCTGGTCAAAATTAGAAGCCAAGCGAAATATTTGAGTGCTCATTCAAAATTTGAAGGTGATTTGAACAATTTAGAAGGTATTGGACTATTTACAAAATAAAATAAACAAAAGATTTTGTAGAACGGCCGAAAAAAGGTTTTTTAAGTCCGGAAAGTCCATACTCGCAGGAGGTAAAGGTTGGCAAGAGGGTTGACGTCTGGGGCGACTTGATGCACTGTTTGCTCGTGAAGTTGGTGTTGAATACTCCTAGAATGCAGTGTTGTACGTCCGTCACTGCGCTAATGTAGGACCTGCCGAAGACGGCCTTCATGATCCTATGGATGGTGTAGTTATCCATGTTGGTAAAGAGGGCCCCTTGGCGGTAGACTCAATCTCGGTGAAGAGTCAGCACCAGACCAGTTTCATCAGCATCTGTGCGCAGCTTCTTAAAGTCGTATACGCCCCCTTTGTCTGGAAATGGTCTCCATATTCCTCTCGCAGTAATCGCTTAAGGACGAGTGTAAAGGAGGTGTCCCTGGTATCACCTTTCATGAACTTAGCATAAATCGGTTTGCTTTTGCTGACCTGGAAGCTCCAGGCTGAGGGGTTTCCATTCTGTTGAGGTGGTTGAGGTCTTGTCCTGGCTGGCTGGTCGCTCGGTTGGGCGGTGGTCTTCCGTTTCACAATTGCCCCTTGACGGCCGACTCTACAGGTAGCAACTTCCGTGACGGTGGCGATGGCACATCTGGAATCTGAGGTGGAGAACGATCGGGACTAGCCGACGGTTCAACCACAACTGCGTGTGGGACTGCGGCTGACGTAGAGAGAATCGTTTATTTTGTTAGCATTACAAACGATAAAACTTATTTTTTAAAGAAAAGTGACATAGAGAACTGAAAGGTTCACAGCGGAAAGTTGAAAACACCGCGGCAATCTCCACGGCAGTGCCGATTGTCCACGGTTAATTGCCAGGGTTGCATGATGACAAATCAAAGACTAATTACATGCAACAGGGAGTTTCTGTTTCTATATGGACATGTCGGAAAATGAGTACTTTGTGTAAATAAAATTATATTTCAAAATGTAAAACAATTTTATTTGTTTTAATAAAAATAATAATAATAATAAATATATTTTTAAAATAATTCTATAATATATTGTTTTGTTTATTTGCAGCTTATAAAAGAACCATTTCTCATGGCCGTGAAAGAAACTCTTGGTGATCGGTATACTTTCCACATGCAAGGGATATACGAGAAAACCATAACATTCATTCTGCAGACCCTCATTGACGGGTACTACAAAGTCCCAAACACGACCAAGATAGCGCCCAAAGAGGAAAAGAGCCCAAAGAAAATCCCTTACTGATTCCCACGTCAAAGATTTTCTTTTTACAAGTAAGGATTCGCATGTGCCAGGAACGAAATATTTCTGTACGATTCAGCGATCAGGATTCCTGTGTGGGTTCACGCTAAGTGAAACGGAGTGTGTAAACATGTTTGAATGTATTGCACAGACTAAGTGCAACAGTGGAGAAAAAACCAGTGGTTGAATGCATCGTGGTCGTTGTACATAGAAACAAATGAAATATTAACTATATATGGCTATACAGTGTATAAGATATAAGGGTCCGAGCATTAAAAGCGTTATTTTAGACTGAAGACGCAGACTAGTCCATACTTCTTTAAATGCCAACGCAATGCCATAACCATTGAATACGAAATAATAATCAATCATGCACTGTATTTTTCGTATGTGAATGATATAAAATCACCATACAATGATATTATTACGTGTCCACATTTAGTCATATAGTTCTATACTGTAAGGACGAGAATCCTTCATCCTCCATTGAATTGGTTTAACGTAAAGAAGAAAAGATGTCTCTCTTTTTTTATTACTTAAGTGAAAATTCATGATTAGTCTTATCTGGGAGTGGCAATAAAAAACCCAGTCTGTTTATTGCATGAATATTGATGAACAGTCACAATTGCATCTGCAGTATAATAAAAGTGTCTCTTCTTTAAGACATATTTTGTGAGAAATGGACCAAAAAGGCGACAACTCAACTTTAAGCTACGTCATCACCGTCATCGCCCTGACCAGAAAGATAGTGTCGTCTATATTTGACTTTCCGTTTCATGTTTAGGTGAGACAAAAGAACGATAATCGGCGACATTAGGTAGAACGTCTGGAAACTTAGAATCAAAAACCTTGCAACAATATTGGCTAATTACTGGCTGAACCTGTGTCGGGATGGGAATAGAAGAAACTAAATTTACTCATGTGCAGTCTCAGTATAGTGCCTATATTGGGCTTATTTGACGTAGTTAATAGAATAGTAGTGGGCGTTTAGATTAAAGCTTTACAAGCGTTGCCCAGTCATAGAAAATAAATAAATGCAAAAAGGATATTTGTTTGACAAGGTTATAATGCATGGTTTTGTCATTATCCCAGTGAATATTTGAAACACACACACACACACACACACACACACACATACACATATATACACATATATATATAAAGATAGATAGATAGATAGATAGATAGATATAGATAGATATAGATATAGATATATACAGTGGACTGTCTAAAACGAATTCGCTTGGGACCGATGAAATATGCCGGGTTAGACAGAGTTCGTCCAGAGTTACGGTCCCTGCGATATATTGATAAGAAAATACCAATGTAAATAAAACGTCATATTAACCAAACGTTCGGACTATGTGTAAAACATCTGTGAAGCAAGGCTAAGCAATGCTTGTTATAGTGATGGGTATAAACCTGAACGGTATTTGCGTTTCTAAAAAAACATTCAAATGTTCGAACTTGCTGTTGACTAATCGTTTTCTCTCTACCGAAATACTGTCCTCGTACAATTGCCGGTAATAGTCACTACGTATTTGTATATCCATGGGCGGATCCAGGAAATATTTTTAGGGGGGGACCAAAAAAGAAGGGCACATTGACTCGTCAAAAGGGCACCTTACTACAAGTTTTGATATTTACAATTAATATGAATTCCTACAGTTCTACGTCATAATATACTAGCAATAATGAAGTAAATTGGCGTCACTCGCGTTAGAACCTCAATGGGGCCCCATTGAGACTCAATAACACAGACACATATCTGCAAGCTTGCGCATGTACACGAAAATCTTGATTTCATTTATCTACAATATAATTATTGTTTACTTAAAAAAAAAAAAAATTCTACAAACAAAAAGGGCACTTGGACATTTTGAGGGCATTTGAACAATTTTTTGGGGGGACGCGTCCCCCTGGTCCCCCCCCCCCCCGCCCCCTTGGATCCGCCCATGATATCTGATACTGTCTGTCTTCCGATCTTGAATTTCAAAGCTTAACATTTCTGTTTACACAGAGGATTTGATGAAAAAGTATCGATTAGTTTCACTTCATGTTCTCTAGAATGTTCAATACGTTGCTTTTCTTTTTTTTTCTTTGCTTTTTTTGGTCGCTCCACCATTGTAAATTCAGTAAGACAATGCAAAACGGAAGCGTCATTCGTATTTATGCAGGTACTAAACAACAGATTGGTATAGTATAATGCAGGTATGAACATACAAATAATAATTCGATTTATCTTGCTACCTATACCCGTTACAACAGGTGTGGTTCATTGTTTATTAAACCTTTAAAGACTTAGCTGTCCTAATTACTTGGGAACTGCAGTCATTGTTTAAAACGTGACCACTGGCAGAAATTTGTAGTAAGATCGCATGCCGGTGTAGACAGAGCTAATTTACTACATAAACCATTCTTTTGTCATTGAATTTGCATCCGAAGTCCCGAATAGGCAGCATCCGTTGTAGGCAGAGTTTTGTTTCTAATAAATTAACGATAGCTAGACGGGACTTTAAAACTGCGCCGGTTTACACAGAAATCCAGTTTGCATAGAGATCACTGTATATATATTTAAATACATATGCGTGTAAATATCGCTATTCACAAAGACTATTATAATACTGGCATTTGTATACCGGAGTGAGTAAGGCATTGAAAAAAAAGGTACCGTATATCCTAAAATACAGTCTGTGGTTAAATAACCGGGTTTTAAATAGTGACTGTCTTCCAAAAGTATTCAGAGTCACGGACGTAACGCAGATGTCTCAATTTTCATAAACGTTTAGAGTCCAGACTCGAGACTCTAATAGAGTCTTAGTCTTTAACATTATGGTAACATCCTACAAACTGCATGCGTCTTGGGAATAATTTCACAAAACGTCGTCAACGTAGCAGACTTTGCATGTAAACGCAATCCTACGACTAAACTATAATTCGTATTACCACTAACATTATATCTAATATAGTTTTATTGTATATATATTTGATTGTATGTCGTCATTAGCCATCCGACTACAGGCTGGTAGGTACGTACAGGGTTCGCAGCCCGGTACCCATCCTGAGCGGGTTTTAACGACTCGGTGGGTAGGTGTAAGACCACTACACCCTCTTCTCTCTCACTAACAAATAACCAACTAACAACTAATCCACTGTCCTGGACAGACAGCCCACATAGCTGAGGTGTGTGTGCCCAGGACAGCGTGTTTGAACCTTAATTGGATATAAGCACGGAAATAAGTTGAAATGAATGAAATGAAATGTCCTTACAGTGCTCCATCGTCCCTAATGACGTAATGTTCTGTCAGACTGATTCCAGACACACTGGATAACGTGCTGATGTGTCTGTAAACATCTCTTCCCTTCATTTCCTTTCACTTTCGAGGATGTACGGTACAGTTAAATGTATTTTCACTTTCGAGGATGTACGGTACAGTTAAATGTATTTTCACTTTCGAGGATGTGCGGTACAGTTAAATGTATTTTCACTTTCGAGGATGTGCGGTAAAGTTAAATGTAGTTTCACTTTCGAGGATGTACGGTACAGTTAAATGTAGTTTCACTTCCGAGGATATGCGGTACAGTTAAATGTATTTTCACTTTCGAGGATGTGCGGTACAGTTAAATGTAGTTTCACTTTCGAGGATGTACGGTACAGTTAAATGTATTATCACTTTCGAGGATGTACGGTACAGTTAAATGTAGTTTCACTTTCGAGGATATACGGTACAGTTAAATGTATTTTCACTTTCGAGGATGTGCGGTACAGTTAAATGTATTTTCACTTTCGAGGATGTATTTAAATGTATTTAAACCGATTGCTTCCCGCATGACTGATGCAATGTTTACGGAACGTAATGAAATATTGTTATGGATTTTTCCGAAGTTGTTACTAACACTATACATGTGTACTGGACTCAAGATATTAGTTAAATGTATATTGTATGTTACTTTTATAATTTTGCAATTTTAATATGACTTATAAATATTTTTGGTATATAATATGTTAGATCAGCATTCATACTGTATCGGCTTTTGTGGCGTAATGGTTAAGCCATCAGCCTTAAGACTAATATTGGTTTCCACCCAGAGTGACTTTAAACGACTCAGTGGGTAAAATGTCAGTGTAAATTTTGTACATGTATCTTTAATTGCAGTATTCTATAGAACAATGTACATTATCAGTGTAAATTGTGTACATGTACCTTTAATTGCAGTATTCCACAGAACAATGTAAGATGGCAATGAAAGTTTGTAATGTACCTTTAATTGCAGTATTATATAGAACAATTAACAAACACGACCCAGAGAGGGCCAGCTGCACACCTTTCTTTAAACATTGCTTAAAGCCGAACACCCTAGTTCCATCCAGCGAAAATAAATTATAATTTGGTTAATCTACAAACCTGTAACACACTTAGATCACGTTTTTATCAAATGGAGTGAAAAAGCAGGTTTTATATCGATAAATACCATGGGAATCCCTATGTCCCAATTGCTTGAAATAATTTTGAAAGTTAGTATTCTGATGTCACCGGTAGATGTCGCTCGAAGCACAACAATGCCTACGTCACGACAAATTTCACAGACTTGGGGTGCGTTTCTTTCACCTCTCCTGGACATGTTCCAACTGTTCTGTCCTGGTTGTATCCCCTCTCCAGATATCGTAAGATTTAGAAAAATTATTGGTTTTAAGGGTTTGTAACGTTTTGTATTGAGACACTTACTTGTCTGAACTTTATTGTTACTGAAAATGTTCACGAACTGTGAAGAAAAATCTCACAAATGAACAACAACAAATCGGATGTTGATTGCGCGAACCGTGCACGAGAAAACAAACCGAACCAAAATGATAACGGTCACGTGATATACCAACGTCTGTGACATTGAAATGGAAATATCCCCTCTAAAAATAGATTAGACCGTGTCTGCTCAACGGTTTTTTCTCAGACGTGCGTGCGATTTATGAAATACGAAAATGCATTTTGTGATATTACAAAAACCAGGATTACCAAAAAACACTTCAGGTGAATGGAAATGTATATTCTAAATAATAAACGGTAAGTAAAGTGCAATTTTATTTGTGAAAAAAATGGGTTTAATAGCGAAAAACAACGCCGTAATGGTTAAAGCCGCACACCCTAGTTCCATCCAGCGAAAATAAATTATAATTTGGTTAATCTACAAACCTGTAACACACTTAGATCACGTTTTTATCAAATGAAGTGAAAAAGCAGGTTTTATATCGATAAATACCATGGAAATCCCCATGTCCCAATTGCTTGAAATAATTTTGAAAGTTAGTATTCTGATATCACCGGTAGAAGCACAACAATGCCTACGTCACGACAAATTTCACAGACTTGGGGTGCGTTCGTTTCACCTCTCCTGAACATGTTCCAACTGTTCTGTCCTGGTTGTATCCCCTCTCCAGATATCGTAAGACTTAGCAAAATTATTGGTTTTAAGGGTTTGTAAAGTTTGTAACTTGTCTGAACTGTATTGTTACTGAAAATGTTCAGGAACTGTGAAGAAAAATCTCACAAATGAACAACAACAAATCGGATGTTCATTGCGCGAACCGTGCACGAGAAAACAAACCGAACCAAAATGATAACGGTCACGTGATATACCAACGTCTGTGACATTAAAAATAGATTGGACCTCGCTTGCTTAACGGTTTTTTCTCGACAACACGTTTTGTTAAAAAATGCAAAAAATGCATTTTGTGGTTTTACAAACATCAGGATTACCAAAAAGCACTTCAGGTGAATGGAAATGTGTATTCTAAATAATAAAATGTAAGTAAAGTGCAATTTTATTTGTGAAAAATGGGGTTTAATAGCGAAAAACAACGCCGTAATGGTTAACAAATAAACGTAACTAGGGTGTGTCCCTTTAACAACTAGCCGTAACTAGGGTGTGTCCCTTTAACAACTAGCCGTAACTAGGGTGTGTCCCTTTAACAACTAGCCGTAACTAGGGTGTGTCCCTTTAACAACTAGCCGTAACTAGGGTGTGTCCCTTTAACAACTAGCCGTAACTAGGGTGTGTCCCTTTAAAGAGGAAGGAAATATTTTATTTAACGACGCACTGAACACATTTTCTTTACGGTTATATGGCGCCATGACATATGGTTAAGGACCACACAGATATTGAGAGAGGAAACCCGCTGTCGCCACTTCATGGGCAACTATTTTTCGATTAGCAGCAAGGGATGCACCATCCCACAGACAGGATAGTACATACTATACCATCTTCGTAAATCAAGGCTAATATTCGTTCCTCGTATTCAGCTTTGATACATGTAGTCAAGAAATCGTGCCACAAAATGCTTAAATTTCATTGGATGCGATGAGATCTGATTGCAACGAATCGCAACGCTCCTTATATATTCCCTTGTTATTGTAAACAAAGATGGCAGCGTCAGCGTCCGGCGGTTAATTTTTGATATTGCTTTCAAGATTGTCACATGTTACCAATGCTGTGATTGGTTAGCGATGTCATCGTGTAAGGGACATAATCGGTGTTACAAATTTTCTTCCAGTAGAAGGCGCTAGTAGCGGATATCAGTAATCTTGACTACATGTATCAAGGCTGAATACGAGGAACGAATATTAGCCTTGATTTATGAAGATGATACTATACAGGATAGCCTGTTTACTGCTTAAAGACGGCACAAACATATAACACAGAGATAAAGACTCTTTTTATTTAGGATATTACAAACATATAGATCATGATAATGAGACCATTGGTGAACCCGCAGTATTTCCACTCGGTATTGGGCCGTGTTCCACGATTTCACCTGACACCACCTTGATGTTAATATAAATCATAAAGACATTAACAGATCTCAGTATCCATGGGTCCTGAGAATGTTGTTATTTTTCACTGTGAGAAAACGCTTACAGTAATGTGTATATATGTATGGAAAGAAATGAGGAATTACATTAAAGCGCGATTACAACCAAAACCTCGTCCATAATGTCAGAAAGTTAACGGTATTACTAGTACTCGAGTCCACATTACTAACCTTCAATACCGCATTACATCTTTATGTTTTACACAGACATTACGACGCCATTGTTCAATTAAATTTGGTCTACAATATCTAGTTTTTCCTTATTTCTTTCTCAAGAGTTTTTTAATCTGTGATATTAGTAAACTTCCATTGTCATAGGGATGACAGCGGAGGCAATAAAAGGACTGCCCTGAGCTTGTACTCATGTTAAAAGGGTTTTGACAAATAAAATAAGTTTACACTATTAAAATTGCAATTTACTTTCATTGTCTGTAACAGAATATCCATGAATATCTCTATAACCTATAACCAATGCATTCCTGGACATTCACTATCGATTTCCTGTCTAAAATAATTTCGTACCTACTAATTTGTGATTTCTTTTAATGGCTAAATGTAATTTTAAATAATTGTTCCAAAGGTCATTCCAAATGTATTTATCCGTGTAATGCTGTATTTAAAACATGTTAAGGCAAGTTAATGTTTTTAACACACAAAGAAAAGAAAAAAGCAAGATGGATGCTTGTTTTGTTAGGGAGGTGGGAACATAGAAGTCTTGCTAGGGTTGAAAACTCAGAATAGTCTCTTTAAAAGGTATGAAAACCACCCAGGACTTTTTCCAATCTGGTGGAGCACGAGGGCTGGAGAAAATCCTCAAATTCTTTAGAATAATATATTATTAATAATATTATAATATACAGTGTCATCACTTCAAATGATATATATGAATATATTGACAAAACATTATTAAGAACACCTGGTAAGTGACAAACAAAATGAAATAGACAGATCATCCGTCGGACTGGTACTTGTATTTTTTAACTTGTCCGTCAGAATTTTTATTCGCATTTGGCGAGCGTGCGAGTACTTTCTGCACCACTGACATAACAAATTGAAATGCGTAGTGATTCGTTTGCAACCATATATAGAATAATTTTTGTTATCCAGATTCGGGCGTTTTCGTTTAATACGGGCAAAAATCAGCCTCCCCCCCCCCACCCCACCCCCCACCCCTACACAAGCATGGGAGTCTGTAAGCCTATGGCGGAGCAGATGGTCTGCTAAACGAAACAAGACATCCGCAAACAGTTCATGGCAATATAAAAAAAACCCAAGTTTCTACAACTTTCCACTGATGTAAATAATCAGTTTTGAATACTAAACAAAGGCGCAAAAAGTGACAGACCCTAAGTTTTAAATACTACGGCGAATTTTGCATTATTAGAGCTGTTTTTGATCATTGAAATCAGATATTACTTAGATTTTATTATTTAGATTATCTGTTTCCGTACATCCGAAGTGTTTCTGGTCATCCTGGTGTTTCAAATATTATGAAATACATTTCCATATGTTAAAAAAACACACGTACCTCTGAGAAGTAAAGGTTATGGGGACGAGTTCTAGTCTATTGTCAAGGGTATTTCCCCGTTTCAACATTACAGACTCTTGCTTCACTCTATTTAACTTTATCAAAATGTGTTACAGTTTTGTAGATTAACCAAACTCGAGTGTCCATTTTCACGGCTTGAAACTAGGGTCTGCGACCTGAATTAAATATTATACTACGTTTAGAAAATACTTTTCTTGTACTTGTTGCTATAACATTTAGCTAAATTAAATTACAAACTAACTGAAATCAAATAGAACTTATATGTATCACATGTACATAGTAATTAGCATAACTTTCTTGCTGTTAATAACGATGTACAGAATAAAATGTATTCTACCTTTGCTGTATCTATGTTAATAAAGATAATATATATATATATATATATATATATACATAGTATTGTTTTTTGCTTTTAGTTTTTTTTTGTGTTTTAGAGTTTTTCCTGTTTGTGTGTGTGTGTGTGTGTGTGTGTGTGTGTGTGTGTGTGTGCGCGCGCGTGCGTGTTTTGTGGCTGTAGTTTGAGGGGGATGTTTTTTTTGGGGGGTGTTTGGAGGGTGGCATGATTGTTTTGTAGGGTTTTGTGGAAGGTTTTTTTTATTAGTTGCCGGTGGTAATGTTTTGTTGCTATAACAAAACTAATAGTGCCAGAAACAAAATTCCACTGGGGTCGGATTCTGAGAGAGATTGAACATTAACTCTTTTATAACGGTATTCCCATAAGTCAAGAGCACTTATTATGGTTTCAGTGGATTACTAGGTGTTGCCTTGTATGTCGGATATGATTTTCATTACTGTTCACCAAATCAATAAACAAATTAGGAAGAAGAAGAAGAAATGTTTTATTTAACGACGCATTCAACACATTTTATTTACGGTTATATGGCGTCAGACATATGGTTAAGGACCACACAGATTTTGAGAGGAAACCCGCTGTCGCCACTACATGGGCTACTCTTCCGATTAGCAGCATGGGATCTTTTATTTGCGCTTCCCACAGGCAGGATAGCACAAACCATGGCCTTTGTTGAACCAGTTATGGATCACTGGTCGGTGCAAGTGGTTTACACCTACCCATTGAGCCTTGCGGAGCACTCACTCAGGGTTTGGAGTGTGTATCTGGATTAAAAATCCCATGCCTCGACTGGGATCCGAACCCAGTACCTACCAGCCTGTAGACCGATGGCCTGCCACGACGCCACCGAGGGCGGTAAACAAATTAGGATTCAAGTGAAATGAAAAATCTGTGGCAATGACGGTAATAGTCATTAGTCAGTAATAATAGGTTGGGTTTTTTTAAGTTGAAGGCTGCACGCAAACAGACAAGATTCAGGTGTCAAATAACAACAGAGTAGAGATCGTTACTCACATCATCAGTTCTTGATAAATAGATTCATTACCCATAATATGGTTAAAAATATCTTGGTATATATCAAAGTACTACGTCCCACTAGACGTCCTCGATGACGTCATCGATTGGCGCACTACAACTTTACAGGAACGTCAACCAAACGAGTGTGATATAAAGATCGATTATGGGTAATAAATAGGATATTAAACTCGCTACCATTTCGTATCATGTTTATGTCCCGACTGATACGAAATGGAAGCCCGTTTAATATCCTATAAATAATGTCCACTTTGTTAGTCTTCGCAGAGCACGTAACCCTAGCTCATTGTTAGCTGTCAAGCTCACATATTTAATTTAAGGGTCTATCAAAGTTGCATAATGGCAGCTTCCCGCCAAAAATATTTATTAATATTTGTTTCGAAAAGTAAAGATCATACCTGTACCTATTAAACAGTAGAACCATATTGATTTAAATGTAGTTATTTACCAATAGAAAAAAAACAGTAACGGTCTTCGAAACCCTATGGAGAATGACATCACAGACCCAGTTATTATGTAGATGTCTGTGCACACAAAGATAAGGATAAAAATATATGGCACTTGAAACCAGGACAATGTACCTTTAAAGGTTTCGTATTGGTTGGGAAGCCAAAAGGAGTTATCTGTATTATATAGTGTGTTGACATCACCAGGGAAGATTATATGTAGCTCTGGTTTTGCTTTACCCAGCATCAAATATCCATTAAAACTTTTATTTTTGGAAATTTAGAAGAAAAACATTTTGTTTTAATTATAAAACATGCATAAGTATTAATATGGCCTAAAATGATCTATAAAAACTTCTAAGTAAAAACTAGGATAAAAATCGCTAGAAAATTACGTGTTTCGTTTCAATACCCGGGTGTCAGGGACCCCCAAAATCTATTTAACACTTAATATTTCAAGCTTATTCCCAATTATTTTCACAAAAATGTTATCGGTTTTACAATGGTTGACAATTCGACTTAACGGCCACAAGAGATTGACTATCAGTAAGACAGTGTCCAAGAAACAAGTCAAACAACAAAACATTTCAACAAATTTATGTAAAAAAAACCATGAATATACAACATGATGATATCACTCCAAACACAACACTACCCCCAACCTTAAGTTAACCCTCCCCCCAAAAACAAATAAAAATAAACAATAAACAATAAATAAATAAAAACTATTCTAGTGTCCATGGTTTGCTAGTTTGAGCCAACTAGCTTCTAGTCAATGTCCGAGCCTTGGTACAATAATAATTTGAAACCAGTTCAATTTGTATCAGTATTAACTCATCTGAAATCCACTGTTGACGCGAATAGTCAGTCAATATCTTGATGATGACCACAGACTAGCACATCTTGGTTGGTTGGCTGTTGACATCTCTTCAGACATCATAACAACAGTCCGCCACCACGCTAGTCTGTAGTCATATCTTGCAAATGGCTTTCCTACAGTTCTGCCGGTTACATCTGTGTCATCTCTCACACCCAGTTATAGCTAACATAGCTCTCGTAGCTCACATACTTCTCATTGTTCTGGCTCGCATAGCTCCAACCCAAAGGCTGAAACAAAAATGGCTACAAATAGGCTCACTTAATATAATTATGGCAATAAACTACCACCTCATTATCAGGCCCGTCTGACACTTATAAAAACTATCGTAACACAATAAAATATATAATCATAACCCCTTGTGTTGTACCATATTTACTCCTGGCGCACAACAACACAAATTACGTTTGATACGTCTAATACGGTCAGTAACACAACCGCAAACGTACACTATACACACACCCAATTATCCTATAACAAAGTAACACTACCTAACTTATAGCACCTGGTATTATGCACTAATATACAGCACCACTTACATGTGTATCTAAATACAAACAAATAAACAACCCTATTAACAATCACCACAAATAAATTACAAATAACTAAATTGCCCTGTATTTGAGTCTTGGGAAAAAATATAGTCAAACTATCTGTTCAAAACACTAAACCACATATCTCCTAAGAGTCGTTTTCCCAGCCAACTTGCCTGCTGGAAACCTTTTTGGCAAATGCACTGACTAACATACAGGTGACGTTTTCCTTTCCCACAGCTTACTTTCCCACTGAAGAAACTCAAAATACTGATCATAAAAAGATATGACACGTTTCACAATTTACCCAGTATGCTCATGCTCTACCAGATATGACAAAATATTGGGGACATTTATGATATAAACTCCCTCTAACATCATAAAATACATAAAACTAATCTTTTAAGTCACACTCTCTCCAACATAACCAAAAGGCAAACCATATAAGAAAGAAAGAAATGTTTTATTTAACGACGCACTCAACACATTTTATTTACGGTTATATGGCGTCAGACATATGGTTACGGACCACACAGATTTTGAGAGGAAACCCGCTGTCGCCACTATATGGGCTACTCTTTCCGATTAGCAGCAAGGGATCTTTTATTTGCACTTCCCACAGGCAGGATAGCACAAACCATGGCCATTGTTGAACCAGTTATGGATCACTGATCGGTGCAAGTGGTTTACACCTACCCATTGAGCCTTGCGGAGCACTCACTAAGGGTTTGGAGTCGGTATCTAGATTAAAAATCCCATGCCTCGACTGGGATCCGAAACCCAGTACCTACCAGCCTGTAGACCGATGGCCTAACCACGATGCCATCGAGGCCGGTCAAACCATATAAGAATCGACATCGAAGAAGCTGTTTTACTTACATTGCCATTGTATGGATGAGGTCATGCCACGACTGTTTTTCAATCTCACTTTACTGACATTCAATCTCACATTAGTGACATTCAATCCTGCATTACTGACATTCAATTTCACATTACTGACATTCAATCTCACATTACTGACATTCAATCTCACATTACTGACTTACAGTCTCACATTACTATCCAATCTCACATTACTGACATTCAATCCCACATTACTGACATTCAATCTCACATTAGTGACATTCAATTCCGCATTACTGACATTCAATCTCACATTACTGACTTACAGTCTCACATTACTGACATTCAGTCTCACATTACTGACATTCAGTCTCACATTACTGACATTCAATCTCACATTACTAACATTCAATCTCACATTACTGACATTCAATTCCGCATTACTGACATTCAATCTCACATTACTGACTTAGTCTCACATTACTGACATTCAATCTCACATTACTGACATTCAATCTCACATTACTGACATTCAATTCCGCATTACTGACATTCAATCTCACATTACTGACATTCAAACTCACATTACATCTTTGTACTTTATAATATACAGATATTACAATCCTAATAGTGACTGTAATTCTGTCTATAATACCAAGTGTTATCATATTTCTTTCTCTTAGTATATATTTTTCTTCTTTTCGAAGAAAATAAATCAGGCATAATATAAAAGTAGTTTGTACTACATTACGTCACTTAGTTTCAGCATTAAGAAGTGCAGTATAGTCTCATATATTGAAAATGACAGTTCAGTAACTCGCAAAGGAAGCAGCCATTAGGAACGGTAATTAATGCCATGATGCTGTGACATCACAAAGGTAAATTAAGTGAGGAGAAGCATCAAAATTAGGTCGGGACTTTTTGTTGTTTCTTTTGGTGGTTTTGTTGTCTGTTGTTGTTGTTGTTTGTTTGGGGATGTTCTTAGGAGGGGGTTGGGGTTTTTGTTATTGTTTTATTATTGGGGGAAGGATTGTTTTGGGGCGATTTTTTTTTCTTTTTATAGTTGTTTGAGGGTCCTTTTTTAAGATGGAGTGGAAGGGTGTGTAATTTCTCTAGCTGTTGTTTTTTTAAGATTCCTTTTCTTCTTCTTTTTAAATTAACTAAACAAAATTTCTTAAATTTCATTATCTGGATAAGTGGATTTGATATTGGAGAAGATGATGTTTAGAGACGGGTTCAGTAAACCTGATGTCGATAAGAGTATATTCGCTTTACAATGTCAACAGCGAAAGCTTCAAGGTATGTGCAACCCTTCTAGATCATAGAAACGCTTCTTAGTAATCATACAGTTTTATGTTGTAAAATGCTTTATACTAATCGAGTAACACAAAAACATCTCGAATCCACTAATAATGGTTTACTTATGTATGGTTTATGACTCTTTCCAATAAAGCAGTGTATGTATTTACGTTTCATACGGTAATTTCATTGTTTTAAGATCAAAGGAAAAGCATCAAAAGGTTGCAGAAGTACATTTAGGCCTACAGTATGAACAGATATCTATTAATTGGCTCCGTTATGTATCATTCATATATATCAAGGGTGACTATTCACAAACAAGGTAAACGATGAACCATTAAATATGCTTAGTTGTGCACGTTTACAAAATGCAAATAACCATAGTATAAAAACGTGATGGAACTTGTAAAGGGCAACTTTTATTATATACCCTGTTAACTCTGTCCATAACATATACTCCAGATATGTCCTTAATTACCAAGGTCAGGAATATGTGTTTTAACGATGGCTGTTTCCATAGTATTTGGTGTCTAACATATGGGATCTAGCACAGTCGGTAGAGCGCTTGCCTGATGTCCTTTGGTTGTAGGATCAAACCGCCTTCGTGGACCTATTCTCTGATTGGGTTTTCCGTTCCAACCAGTGCCTCAACGACTGTTATATCAACGGCTGTGATATGTGTTGTCCTGTCCGTATGAAAGTGCAGATAAAAGGATCCCTTCCTGCTAATGGAAAAATGTATCGGGTTTCCTCCAAGTCAAATATACCAAATGTTTGATAGCCGATGATTAAAAAATCAATGTACTCTAGTGATCTAGCTCGGATTATAACCATTTGAATAAAAACAACTGGGGTATTTTACTGGCAGGGTTCAGCCTTAAAGATCAAACAAAATTCAAAGACTTCAAAGACTTTTACACAGCAGTCAAAGACAAAAGAATGCGATAAAAATACCTAATCACTTTGTTTGCATTGCTGTCTATAGCAAGAAATTGGGAGGGGGGATTACATGCATCATGGCAGATTAAACCTTGCAACTGGAAAATATCAAGTGCATGCAGCTATAAAAGTATTGCGTTACGATGTATCTACGCTATCAGAAAGAAGGAAATGTTTTATTTAACGACGAACTCAACACATTTTTATTTACGGTTATATGGCGTTAAGGACCACACAGATATTGAGAGAGAAACCCGCTGTCGCCACTTCATGGGCTATTTTCGATTAGCAGCAAGGGATCTTTTATATGCACCATTCCACAGAAAGGATGGTACATACCACGGCCTTTGTTACACCAGTTGTGGAGCACTGGCTGGAACAAGAAATAGCCCAATAGGTCCACCGACGGGGATCAATCCAGGACCGACCGCGCATCAAGCGAACGCTTTACCACTGGGCATCATGCCGTCCCCTAGCAGAAAGAAGGTCATAGTATTGACGTTGATTGAGAAAAATAAAAGAATAAAGACAATACGAGAATTTAAAGACTTTTACAGACTTTTATTACAATTCAAAGACTTTCAAAGACCTAAATAAAAACATTCTCAAATTCAATTACTTTCAAGGAATTTAAAGACCGCTACGAACCCCGACTGGTGGAATTTATAATTAATAAATGTCCAATAGGGGATAGTGGCATAATTAAAACTCCATATCAGACATTAAAAAATGTGTTTTTGTCAATAATTTCAGTTCCGCTTGATATAACGAGAAATGAAAAATGTTTCTGGAAGTAACAACAATGTTCTATTTTGGTGTGCAAATTATAAAAAGTTTGGTTATCATATAAATAAACCAGCAAAATTTCCCCATAGTAAAGACTGTCGTCTGCTCTAACGAATCAATTTTACAAAATTTTATATCAGATTTTTCTTTTGTTAATCATTCTCCGATAGTTGAAGGTCTGTTTGTAGGTTGTAAATGTAGGTCCAGTCTTCACCATGACCAATATTAAGACGAGCTGAAGGGAACTCTTCTCAAATGATGCCAAGCAAGCAATCTCATGAAGTTTCAAATGAAATTTATAACAAATGATTGCAGCTTTCCTAAGTGTCCAAGCACGTGTTGTGGGTAGCGGGAGTGATCACTAGCCTTTCTGGACGAACACTGAATGTTGGAGCAGATGACATTTTTCACTTAAAGTTACTTTTGTTGTTCTATAGGCCTATAGATCTTGACCAATGTTTTGACCAATGTTCCTGGAACTAGAATTTTTTTGGTTATTCCCAAAACACTTTTCCTTTTCTAATTATATTGGAATTAATATACTTTATGTTGTTTGTTGTTGGGTGGGGTTTTTTTGGGGTTTTTTTTTTTTTGGGGGGGGGTCTTTCTTTTTTTGGAGGGGTGGTGGTGGGGAAATTTGTTTTTGGGGGGGGGTTTGTTCTGGGGTTCTGTGTGTGTGCGTGGGGTTTTTTCCGGGTGAAGTGAACTCTGTGTGTGTGTGTGTGTGTGTGTGTGCGCGTGTGCGCACGCATTTTGTTGTTCGTTTTCAGGGTGAAGTGCTCTGTGTGTGTGTGTGTGTGTGTTGTTGTTGTTGTTGTTGTTGTTGTTGTTGTTGTTGTTGTTGTTGTTGTTGTTTTCAGGGTGAAGTGAACTGTGTGCCTGTGTGTGTGTTGTTTTCAGGGTGAAGTGAACTGGTGATATATATGTACAGAAAAAATGACACCAAAAAACAAAACAAAAAGACTTGTACAGTTCTTAACATGTTCATGAGATTTTATTTCAAAAACAAGAATTCCATGTAATTAAATGTCTCGCCTACCATAGGAAGTTGCATCCATAGATGTTCATCTCAAAAATTATAAAAATGAATAATAAATTATAAAAATTTAAAAATAAAACTAAAAACAAAAAATTAATTTTAAAAATTCAATTAAAATTTTAATTTAATTTTAAAAAATTCACAAGCATTGTGATGAACATCAATAGCTGCAACTACAAACCAAGTTTTATTGATCTAGGACTTATAGTTTTAGAGAAATGGAGCTAAATGTAAAACTTTAACATTGAGCTAAAAGCAAAACTTTAATGTTGAGATAAACACAAAAGTTGACACCATACAGATTTTTCCTCTACATTCATCTGCCCAAACATACCATATCTCCTCCTTAGCACCATAAAAACAACTACAAATATAGGCAAAAGAGCCATCACTGACTTCAAGTTACAGTTTGCTATCACTTTAGGAATATGGCATTTTCAAAACATGGAATACTGAATCCAGCTTACAAAATAACCTATAAAAGTCCACTATTTGTCAATTATCAACTAGTATCAGTTCCACTGTTGCTAAACAAGCATCTTTTAATCGAGAATAACCTGTTAAAGCACTCAGGATAGGCATCTGTTTATCATAGTTTCACTACATATGAAATCATTGTTTTTAATGAATAGTCATGCATTTGTAAAAGGGACTACCAAAGAACCTTTGAAGGTTCACCTTGCTGATTACTTTAGACCATAATTTTGCTGTTGTTAAGGATGTATTTTGGTTGCTAAAATCCAGATGTTCAAGTTTGATTGGTTAATGGCGGTAATTTGGGGTGGGTTTTTTTAAAAGAATCTTCAGTATAATTTTGTTTTATTTTTACCAGAATCATTATTCTCTAACGACATCATCTTCTGTGAAAAACAGATACCAAACACATGTAAATGCACAGATGCTACCATAAAGTTACGATTTTTGTGACTTTCGCTTAAGGGCTTCTAAAATATGGATCGGATGCCATATAACCGTAAATAAAAATGTGTTGAGTGCGTGGTTAAATAAAACATTTCTTTCTTTCCAAAATATGGAATCACAATGCCTGTGGTTACTAGTTTTTACTGTTAGGTTAGAAAACAATTAATCTGACCACACCCGACAGACAGTGAAAACAAATACCAGAAGGAAAGCAGGAAGAAATCAAAAGGTGATAATCATGAAAAGAAAAAAACAAGACATTTAGTTTTTACTTTCTAGGGTTACAAATATATACAGTTACACGTAAGGCTATAGGGATTACAAGACTGATCCAATGACTGATTGTTTTTTAATTTAATTCTGTGTCTGTGTTTGTGTGTATGTGTTTGTATGTGTGTGTGTGTGTATGTGTTTGTAGTGTGTGTGTTTGTAGTGTGTGTGTGTGTGTGTTTTGTAGTGTGTGTTTGTGTATGTGTTTGTAGTGTGTGTATGTGTTTGTAGTGTGTTTGTGTGTGTAGTGTGTTTGTATGTGTGTGTGTGTGTAATGTTTGTCTGTGTGTGTAATGTGTTTGTTTGTGTGTGTGTTTGTAGTGTGTTTGTGTAGGTGTATGTGTTTGTGTGTGTGTGTGTGTGTGTGTGTGTGTGTGTGTGTGTGTGTGTGTAATGTGTTTGTAGTGTGTATGTTTGTAGTCTGTGTGTAGTGTAGTGTAATGTGTTTGTGTGTAGTATGTGTGTGTTTGTGTATGTGTTTGCGTGTGTATGCGTTTGTAGTGTGTGTGTACGTGTGTTTATTCTAGAAGCCCCATTATCCATCAGAACTGTATCAGTGCTGGGATGTCATTGTGTGGCAGACAGATTTTTTTGAACCCATTTAATAAATGTTCCCAAAGTACAGAAAAGGCAAATCATAAATACTTCCTGATGACCTAATGTAGAAATTAAAGTACTTTCCTAAGTGGTTAATATTAGCTAACGGTTACTGTATTATGGTATATTAATATTTAAGACAAATCAATGAAATCATGTCATTATTAGGTACATATATGATTATGTCACACGGCATCCGTAGCAGCTGGCTATATTTCATTTTCACCAGTTAATTACAACTATTCTTAAAGGTTAACTTTATAATAAAGTAACGTTTTGCCAAGTTGTAAGCAAATATCAGGACATTACTATAAGTATATTTTCATTTGCAATAAAGACTATTTTAATTTTATAGAAATTATTGAAAATCCTGCATTAAGATAGCTTTTTGGCTCAAAGGAAAAGGAACTACGAGTTAACTCCCTTGAAAAATCATGTAATTCAAGCAACTTTGGCACAAGCACCGATTAGTGTCTTGAAGGGTCTAAACTGGTGCACCAGGAAGGAAGGAAAGAAATGTTTTATTTAACAATGCACTCAACACATTTTATTTACGGTTATATGGCATCAGACATATGGTTAAGGACCACATAGATATTGAGAGAGGAAACCCACTGTCACCACTTCGTGGGCTAATCTTTTCGATTAGCAGCAAGGGATCTTTTATATGCACCATCCCAGACAGGACATACCACGGCCTTTGTTACACGAGTTGTGGAGCACTTGCCGGAACGAGAAATAGCCCAATGGGCCCACCGACGGGGATCGATCCTAGACCGATCACGCATCAAGCAAACGTTTTACCGCTGGGCTACATCCCGTCCCCTTGTGAATTAGAGACAAGCCTCAACAGCTTCTCCATGATGAAAGACAAAAACATGTTTTTAAAGGAATACTGAATTAGTTTTAATCTCTCATGTCAACCAAATCTAAATCCTCCAAAGAAAGTGATGCTTTGGACCAGCTTGTGTCAAATCTCTTAACAACTGGAGCTCCCCTGGTATACTTAAATATCCCCTAACAAACTGTTAGCTGCTTTAGACACTTTCAGTAAAGGACTTCATCATTCCTCTGTCTAAAGACAGATGGCTATGAGTCTACTAACAACTAAACATTGAATTAACGTTGGTCATTATCTGTGAGGGACTCCCGTCACCAATTTCCCTGGTGGTAGATACACCTAAACTTTCATCACAATATAATACTTGTGTGGTATTTGATGGCTCTCTGTAATGAATTCATCATGAATCTTAATGTGAATCATCTGTACGGGTCCCGATCAACTATCAGACAAGAAACACTGGTACAGATTTAGGGTTCATAAATAACTGGTGCACTACTCGTCTGAGCCATCAATATAAGTGACATGTCACACAACCACACAATATTCAACGAAGACTTTTTTTTTCTGCCTGGTGTTTCTTCGTTATATCTCCAGAACATCAAACTAACGATCCAACACTCCAACACTTCGTATGACAGCTAAACAGCATACTTATGTTCATCTATTAACATCCAGAATTGTCACCTTCATCTTCATCAACATAAACTTCATCACCTTATCCTCCTGTACCTTGCATCTCAGACTTGAATGGACGACTGTGGGTGGGTGGAATTGTTGGTAGTAAGGAACGATAGTGTGTAGGTGGTTTCAGCTGATAGGGCATAGGTAATTACAGCCAGTAGGGTCTACTGGCCTTTCCCAAATCCCCAACCACCCACTCTGGTAAATCCTGCCCCATGGGACTCCGGCCCGGCAAGACTGGGTGTTGTAGGGTGAAGCTGCATTGGGTGCAAAACCCACCACTTTCCAATACTCCCTCCTGAGCTTAAATAATTAAATAAAAGTAGCTTATTATTTTTCACAATTTGGGTGCCCGTTCAAAAATGGCAAGATAATAAAGATAATTAACCCAATAGCACTAAAAACAAATTTAGACCAATGCATCAAATCTATAATTCTCCCTTCTTTCGCTATAAATCAATCAAAATTTCCCCTCTGCCCTGGACCAAGCCAAAGGGGTCTGTGCCTTGAATGGGTGATGGTATAAAAACATTGCTTGGAACTTAGTACACTGAAGGTTCCTTTGATATGATCATTCATAAAGGTTTTCATCATCCATTTGAAACAGCCAACCTGCCAGACAACTGTAGTTATTAATTTGGCCACTAATAACTGAACCATTATTGTAAATCTGGACAGAGTTTTCCGGTCAGTACTTTCTCAATGACATATGGGCATTATTCCATCAGTAATCGTTGACAGGACGAATTTTCAGAAGTCACTAATTTAAAGGACATCCATTTGCCCAATGACCAAGAGCACCTGCAAATAGCAAAGTTATATTTTTAAAACTTGCATTGAAAATTTAAGTGTTAAGGTTGCACAGCACCATTAATTTTTCCATGCAGTTCAAAACAATTTCTATGTCAGAATATATTCTGTGAAAAATACAACACTGTTGAGAGGGTCATGTGACTACTAATTTTAGGGAGTGCTCTCAACTGACATGTACCATGGAAAAAATCAACATAGGTCAACCACAAAATGTTTCAATTAATGGCCCCTATGCCCGACCACCGCCTAGAATTGCTGTTATACAAGTGGCACCATACCACTTGCACTATTGTTATGAATTAGTACTACATATAACAAGTTACTTCAAACCAATGCGTTATTTAAATACTACAGAGGTCAACCTACGTGTAATCATCAAAGAAAGATTTCAAAAAGCATATCAAAATTTGTAGTATTTTTTTTTATGAGGAACTATTTACTAAACCAGACTATATTAAGCTGCTACAGCAAGTAACGACGCGACAAATGGTAGTTTGTTGCCTTTAGTAAAAGATCCATGTACGATTGTATTCATTTTAACTATGTCCCGACACAATTTGCTTAGTACATCGCAAAGTGATCCTCAACAAAATATTACCTGCAAACAGCCATATACTAATAAGTATAATGTATGTCAACAACATATGCACAACACATGGTTGAAAAGAAAAGTGGCTTAAATGTCGTGTTTAAAATATACATATATACATGTATATGCTTAGAATGTTTCCAACAACAAACTGAAATAGAAAACTCTGCTGTATATCCTCACCACATGTATAGCATCTTCCATATCCACCATAATAGGAGTCACTCTCTCCACTAACACTGCCACTGTCACTGTTGTCATTTTCACTGTCGTCAGTCAACAACTCGGAATCATCACTCTCCACAACAATGAGACGTTCTGAGTGCCGTGAGCCACCTGGGCCACCACGGGCGGCTCCTCTAACTCGAGCCTGGCCCCGCACCCGCCCCCGCCCCCTCCCTCTACCACCCGACGGTCCAGGCTCCTGTACTCTGTTTTCTTCATCAAACTTTGCCTGCTCCTCTGCAAACAGAAGCAGTGGCAAAATATTAATTTAAAGCACTTAAAAAAAAAGTCATGTCATCTTCTGAAACCATAATTATAAAACGTCTCTTTACTATCAGTGCAAAACACAACATTCTTAACTACAATTCATAATTTTTTAATATGGTCCATATTAACAAATGGTGCCTACATTGTATTTGTCACGGTATTAAAAGCCAGTGAATAAATATTCTTCTTTGTAAATATATAAATAGAGTAAATAGGAGATCTGCTGTGAAATAGCCCATGTGTTTAATTACATGTTATACCTCCCTGAAACATCAGCTGTACAGCTTTTTTTCTTCAATTACTGTTTGTATTTAATTATGTGCTGTGTGTATAGTGTGTTCTTTTTCCTTGTATTTTGTAATTTATGTTTTGTAAATTGTACCTTTGCCAATAAAACAGAAAAAAACACACAACTACAGTTCATAATTATATAACGTCTCTTTACTATCAGTGCAAAACACAAAATTTTAATATCCACCAAGATGAACATTCTTAAATACAATTCATAATCATATAAAGTCTCTTTACTATCAGTGCAACAAAATATTTTTTAACATGCACTGAGATGAATATTCTTAAATACAACTATAAACCAAGTTTTATTGTAGTGTGTGAGAAATAACGCTACATGTAAAATCTTAACATTGGAGCTAAATAGAAAAGAAGTTATGTCATTGCCATCGCCACTGTCAGAAAAGTAATACCTATATCAAGGCAAATCAGAAACTAATATTATTCCTTCTCACGACTAGCTCCGAGTTAGCAGATATTTTCGCCAAATTATCTATAAAACTTCAACAACCCAGTTATTTTGTATC
Organism: Gigantopelta aegis; assembly: GCF_016097555.1. Taxonomy (NCBI): domain Eukaryota; kingdom Metazoa; phylum Mollusca; class Gastropoda; order Neomphalida; family Peltospiridae; genus Gigantopelta; species Gigantopelta aegis. The sequence continues at coordinate 62,490,269 of NC_054702.1, forward strand.
AAAATAGCAATTAGCAGGGATAGAAGCTAATGCTCGCCCCCTCGCCCCTGGCAAGTAGAAATCCCTGGGGCGAGTACAGTATAAATGGCGCTAGTCGCCCGGACGAGTAATACTGGGCAGTTGTAACCCAGATTCATGATGCGGACAGTCAAACTATTTTGCTAATGAAACTTATTAAAAATACAAACTGTAGATGTATTTCATCAAAATAAATTGCCATGACAGATTGACAAAGACAATAGGTATCAGAGTTTCGTTTGGTCTCGATAAATCCGGATATTTACTGCAAACACAATCAGAACTTACATAAATGTTTATGTGTGTGTGTTTATGTGTGTATGTGTGTGTGTGTGTGTGTGTGTGTGCGTGTTGGTGCTTTGTGCTTGTTTCGTCGGTAATAAATAAACGCATTGTAATAGATCATGTTGGCATCGATCGATTTTAACTAGCTGCTTCCAAACGTCTCAAGTTTACCAATGGACATCCGAGTGTATTAGGACAGAATAAAACAATTCAGTAACAGTAAAGATTATTCCTGAGTTGTATGACTTAAATTAATTTAATATTATAATTGCTATTATTTTTTTGTAAACACCCCACCCTTTGCTGCCGCCTTTGTGGGGGGGGGTAATTTAAAAAAAATAAAAATTACTGAATGACAACCAAGGTGGTGTACTTTAGTGTAATGTTTATCATGTGTAATTATCATCTTTTAAAAAGTATTGTTAGCCAGAAACTTGTGACAATGGCTTCTAAATAAGGAATCTCCATTAAACAAATACTAAAACTAACCACAATTGACAACACATTTGAAACTTCACTTTTATTCATTTTATTATGGATGCCCGTTATATATACACCATTAAAGATAAAGTACAAGCAACATAGTAATGTGTGTTCAATCCTTGAACAACTTGCTAAATCCCATATAGGTTTCGTCTTCTCAAACTGCTTCAATAATGAAGTGGGGGTGGGGGGGGGGGGGCTAGTAATTTTTCCTGGGGACTAGTAACTTTCCTCAGCTACTAGTCCCCCGGGCCAGTCAAAATATTTCCTAATTTCTACCACTGATTAGTACATATAATTAATTCGCAGTTGGCAAATTTGGCCAGTGCCAGAGTTAGCCCTGCTTCTTCACTCTAGTGAAATATTATTTTGGAAGGTCTGGATCAGTGGCAGGGCATTTGCCTGAGGTGTAATATGTTTAGGAACTACTTCATTATTTGTTGTTTCCTGATATGAAACCAGGCATCGAAATGTTACTACATGGCCTCAGATCACAGTTATCTTCCAATCTGGTTGACCAAAATCCAGAAATATGTCTGCACAAGTAGTGTGCTGTTTGACTGTGGCAACTATTAGACTGAAGTTGACAGGGGAGAGAATGTAGTTTGCAAACATGTGTAACTTGTCGACATTGAAGATTTTTTTGTGGTAATTCTGGCCCATGCAAAAGTAGTGCTTTTTGTGTAAAATGGGTGTACTCTGGCCAAGTTTAGTGGGTGTGTTTGTTCAAACCAATATCCTGGGAGAAAGAGCTGGACAACAGGGGTTGTCTTTTTCAGGTATGTTGTGCCCAGGCAGGCAAAGGTACATAAAAAAAATCCATGGGCCTGCTAATATTAATAATAATTCTATAGTCACTAACACAATATAGAAACACATAGCATAAATAATTGTGGTCTGTGGCCTGATACATGTCAAAAAATGTCGAGAACGGTACAGCTTATTCTACAAAATCATATGAAACTAAAACTACATGACTTTGTTTAGTTCAGTGTTATTCAGAGACACATACAGTACCAGTACAGTGAGAACAGTGACATGAATGAATAACAAAATGTTAGTGTGTCTGTACAGGGATTTTATAATAATAATTTTAATAATAGTAATAATGACAATATAAATGTGTTGTAACGACCCCATTATCTTAGCACTAAGATCACCTTAAGTGCACAGCTACCGTAGCCACTTAAGGTGATCTTAGCTAAGATCACGTCTGTATTTTGTGGGAACCTGTTAGTGGTTTTATCAGAACAAATGATTGTTTTGATACCTGTAAAAGTAGCTTTATTATCACAACGGCACACTAATACCTTTTCTTGCCTGGACTAGTTCTTTTCGCTTCTCTTTCATCTCGTCACTGAGGTGTTCGGACATTGCATCGATATAGCTGTCAAGAACTATCGACCTCATGTGTGACGTGACCGGGGCACGGCAGATCGGACACTCCTTCTTTCTTTTCATCCAGTTTGCGATACACAAGGCACAAAATGCATGTGAGCAGTTCAGAGATGTCGCCTGTAGAAAAACAATATTACAATGATTTCAAAATTTAAACATCAGTAGATAATAATGATCTAGTATATTGTTAACAATCAAATATTTGTGACTTTAGTCAAATCTAAACCTAAATATTTATTTCAAAAGATGTGACAGAAAAACACTGTAAAACTATAAATGGCACTGTAATATGGACTTTTTGTCTCTTTTCTTTTCTATAAATTTAGTTTTAAAACAAACATAATCATAATACCTACAGACCCACAGCAGGGTTCAACAAATCCACTAGCCCTCCATCCCAGCTAGTGAAATTTTGGTCTGGACTAGTGGAAATGATCCACTATATTACATGTACTATAATAAATAGGGCACTAGCCAAAGCTTCGTTGAAAGCTAGTGACTTTCTCAAACAGTTGTCGTACACTGCCCACAGCTTACAGCAACATATATCATATATGAAAAAAGTTTTAGTTTTTTTAGAAAACTGGAAAAAAATTATAAATATTTAAACTGTTTGTTTCATACACCAGGGCTTCTAGATTATGGTAGCCCCACTCCCATGACTAATGATAATCAATGTTGGGCTAGTAAATAACTAGTATTACCTGGCCTGATGGCTAGTGAAAACAAAATGGTCAAATGTTGCAGTTAAAGTCTATTTCGTAAAACATGAATATCATGACCGCACCTCAACCCCCAATTTTAGTGTTTATAAGCTTTATCTCCATCTTTAGGTGACATACGGTACCTAATTATTACTATTATTTAGTGAAATTGTATTAAATTAAAGTAAAGTAGGGCTAGTGAATTTTTAATCGTGGTTACTAAATTTTAAAAATCAATGATCTCATGGCTAGTGACTTAAAAAACAATTCTAGAAGGCCTGATACACTGTGCAAGGTTACATGCTAAGTGGTTCTATCAAAATGGATTACATTCCCCTTACATGGTTGGTATAAATTAAGTGATATATACTGTAATTACTACATTTTACAAAATAAAAATTAATATCTTGTGGACTTGACGAGTTTTGTAAACATCCCCCCCCGTCATATATGTGTTTTGTTTGTTTTCTTGCTGTGACATCAGGGCTAGCTCTGGGTGAGAAAACCAATTCAACAAATTATCTTTAAAGATGCAAAATCCAACGTTATTTTTCAACAAAATACCAACTATTACATGAAATGTTTTCGCCAAATCAAAATAAAATTCGCCAATTGTTCCTGAAATTCTTAACTGGCGAATTTGGCGAGTGCCAGAGCTATCCCTGTGAGTACCTGGACAAAAAGTTCGTTACAAATGCTGCACTGCAGCTCAGTCTCCATGAGCTCGGCGAAGTTGGACAGGACGTCTTCGCGCGCCTGCAGAACGCTCTCCTTCTGTTTCTCACTCTCCGCCTTCGTGTCCAGCAGCTGACTCTCCAATACCTTCTGCTCCAGCTCCTTCTTCTCCAGAACCTTGTCAAGCTGCTCCTGTATATCACAAACAAGTTTGTTTAACGCCACCACTACTGTACAGCACATTGATTTCTTAATCATTGGCTATTGGATGTCAAATATTTGGTATAAACACAGGCATGATTTTTAAAAAAACAATTCTTAAACATTTTAATCAATTGATAATAATCAATAATCAATAATATTTATCAAATTTTAACAGTTAACAGTTAAAATTAGTAAAATTGATAAACAGATTTGCTTATCTTTCTTCTTTTTTTTCTATAACAAAATACATGTATGCTGTATTATATAATTTTAAGAATTCGTTTAGTACCAATTACAATGATAATGCTAGAGATGCATGAAGGTAAATTAACAAGATATTAAAATATTCATCACAATCTAACAAATCCAAAATCAGCTATTTTAAAGAAAATAGACATTTCAACAACAAAATATACTTTTCATGACAAAACATTTATAACTTTATATAAACTGTGTAATTATTTTACAACAGGATAATATTAATAATATACCAAAAGCTTACGTGTATAATTAAAATAAACAAGTTACCCTATGAATCCAGTGATATGGAAACTGATTGCTCCAAGGTAAAGAAAAAAACTAGAGTTCAGTATAAAAGGTTTACTGTTTCAAGAGAAACAGAAATGAACTGCACACACTACAAAATGAAAATGATCCTTGAAAAAAAAAATACACAAGCTCTTGCAGGCCTTCTGGGAGTTACTGTGCACTTTTCATCAAAGAACAAGCCCAGGAATCTTTTGCGGGAGCTACTGAAATGTGGAATTACCCAAAAATCTAGCGAATTTTCATCTGTTACAAACTCATTTACCTTTTGCTGTAACAATTCTGTTTCCAACAGTTTATCTTTCTCTTCAAGAGCCTTCGCCATTTCATTCTGCAGTCTCTCCTCCACCCGCTGTTTTTCCGAGAGAAGAGCTTCTCGCTGCACTTTGAGGTGATCCATCAGCTCATCCTCGCGACTCTTCAACTGCGTCTCAAGTTCCTCACGAATTAGTCTTTCCGTTTCTACTTTCTCTTTTAATAAAGCTTCCTTGAAAAGAGAAGAGTAAAAATTTAATAGTACCTTCAGTGTATTAGTTTAACATGGGAAAGCTGCAGGCACATGTGTGGGAAGGGGTTCTGTTTTTGTAAACATTTCTGCACATGCCTGATCTGGCCCTTGCTACAAACTGTACTTGAAAAATAATACACATGCATCAATACACATGATTTTTATGCATCATTGTAAACCCTGAGTTAGTATTACTTAAAAGATCATAAATAATATAACAATATAACACCTGCAGTCACAGAACATTAACAAGAGAAAAACAATGACTCTGGCCTCATGTTTATAAAACTTTTAGAGTCTATACTCAAGACTAATAGAGACTGAGACTTTAACATCATAGCAATGCCATACAATTTGTTTGCATGTCACATCATTACAGATTTGAGTCTAAAGACCAAACCACATTGTTAACAACAATGATAAATTACTCTCCTACCTTTAATTACCGCTAGATTCCCCCAACATTTTGTCCAGATACAAATCCTGAGAAAATGGAAGGATATGACGTAAGCTAACGTCATGACATGCATTATGGTATAAAGCAATCGTCATGACATATTAGTTACGTCATATGCTTCAAAGGCTTCTACACATTGTGAAGAGCATTCCATAAAAAAAGAGCAAAATTGCAGATGGTTACGATCTAGTATATGGAATCTGCTGTGTCATTATAATGGGGATTTTTTTTCAGGAATTGTGTCTGGAGAAATCTAACGATAATTAAATGTAGGAGAGTAATTTATCATAGGTGTTACGGGGAACATTTCATTAAGTATCACGTCGCAATTTGCTATGCAAGTTTCAGAGATCACTACACAATTTTAAAACATTAAACAATAGTTGCTAATCAATTTTCAACTGACTAGAAATATCACAAATAACGATTTTGAAAACAAAATGTGTTAAGAATGTGGTTCGGACTTTTGACTGTAAAGTTTTATCAGCACGGGGCGTGACACCTGTTTCTGTAGCATCTCCTGCTTCAGCTTCTCCTCCTGCTTCTTGAGTTCGCTCAGTGTCACAGCCTGGGCCTCCCGCTCCTGTTTCTCCTTGCTCAGCTCCTCCTGCATCCTCGCCTGCTCCTCCTCCTTCTCCTTCAGCTGGTTCTGCATCTCCAGCATCCGCTCCTGGATCCTCCTCATCTCCTCCGCTTGCCTCTCTTCGTTGTCTCTCAGCTGCTCCTTGTACTTCTTGTAGGGAGACCTGCCGTCCACTTGATCTCCACACAGACGCTTTGTCACATCTTTACCATCTTCCAGATCCGGTTGCGAACTGGAAACATGGGAATCGCTCTCCGGCTGTGTGGACTTGGTTTTGTTTTCATCTTCTGTAGTCCGACTACTTTTCAGTCTCTTGGATTTCGGTTCAGAGTCACTTGAAGATTTCGGTCTCTGTCGTTTGATTTTCACGGATGAGAAAAATTTGTATAAGAACTCGGGAGCTTTTGATGGAGAGGTGGATATTCCAAGCTGTATGGTATCGCCTTCTGACAGTTTATGGGGTTCTTGGGCAACAAGTTTCTCACCATTTACAAACACTCCATTCAAACTCTGTGGAATAATTTTTAAAAATTCACTCAGTATTTTATTGTTATCTACACATTAGATCCATTGATAAAAACATGATTAGCTGTAAATATAGTATGTACAAATTATTATTATACACAAATTTTTAAAAAGCATAAAACCTATTTGGTGGTTAAAGTCAGTTTAAGTCATAGTTAACACCCTCAAATAGCAGTGTACATTTAACAGTCAACCCACAGAACAATTGAACACCTGCTTTTCCTGATAAAGAATGTAGCTACTAGGGTTAGCAGTGTTTGAAATAAGCACTTGTCCGTTTGTCCCAATAAGTGAAAATCTATTCAGAGGAGCAAAGTGTGCATTGGTGGTTTTCAGGGGACAAGTAAAAAATTTCAATGCAGTTTAATTTGTAGCAATCACAAACATCATCCTGGTGCTTGAATAAAATAAACCATTTATTTGGACATGTGGAAAACGTTGGCAGACAAGTACATTTCTAGATGCATTTGTCTGGTGGACTAGAAACAATTCTGCTTATTTCTATCACACGTTAGTTACTACCTTTTTTTTTAACTAATGAACTCATAATTTGGATAGGTGTAGTTTTAATCAGACTGGAAAAGCTGTCTTAAACACTCAAGCTGGTGATTGTCTATTGTACATACACACATGTCCATTAGTAACCTTGGATCATGCACAGAGCCATGAAAGTGTCACATGATTTGCAAGTCAACAGTGTTTACCGAGCTGAAGCCAGGTATTGTTTTCAGAATTAATCCAATTCACGACATTTGGAAGATAAAGCCACCGATCAATGAGTTTTTAACGAAGTAAATGACAGTAAATGTATTTCTGTATTAGTTAGTAGTGATGCAATATGTGATGTTGCTTTACATGACTGATATTGCTCTTTAAATTTGGGTATATTTTTCAGGATTCAGCCAGAATCATAAACATTATTTAATATAGATATTTTGGGATTCTGTCTTATAATTTTAGGCTTCCGAACGAAAATCTGGGATCTGCGAAAGTATGGACTTGTGCTACTTTTGCAGCCTGGATATTATGACTATGTTTTAATTATGCTATGTTTCAAACATAGTTTATTATACCGTGTAGATGCTCACATGTTTTAATTAGTTAAAAACAAAATGAAAACTTTTTTTTAACTTAATGTACCGTATGAGCCTCAGTTATTTATTCTACATATGTATGTTGTTATAACTTTGCTACAACAAAAGATGGTATAAGTGTACCCATGGGACAAAAGTGGTCCTTGTATTTAGGCCTGACTACATGTACATATAAACAGATTTGTTAATTCTTGTCTTTAATTTTTTGACAGACCTTGTTATCGGTTATTGTCCAAGATGAATCAGGATTTTTATTGAGAATGCAGTGACATCGTGAAATCATAACAGACAGCAAACAATGTGTCACCTCTGGAGATCGACCAATTGTTACCTGAAAAAAATAGATATACATGTATTTGTATCACAAACACAAAATAAAACAAAAAAGTCTTTATTTGTAACCTTTGCCGTTAACCATGCAAAGAAATGACATGGAAGTACATGTACAGTAACAGCAAAAAATTCAAAACCATTCTATTCATTTACTTGAAAGTATCAAATGGGAAATTACAAACTTTCATAAACAGTAGAAAACTACTACTGAAGCATTTACATGTAACTGTGCTTTTCCCAATAAATCATTCCAATGTACATACATGTCTTTAATATATTGCATCTACCAGGTACTATCCAAAACATGATTATTGGTTGTTTGTGTGTTCCATTATTTATTGGTTTAACATTAGCAAAGAAGTAATGTTTCCTTCTGTGAACACAAATTGTAGGCTATGGTTTCTCTTTGCAGTTCAGGAACATTTTCATTGCAATAAAGTTCAGATAAGTAAGTATATCCAAGTACAAAACTTACAAACCCATAAAACCATTAATTTGACCAAGTCTTTTTTGTTTATTCCTAAAAATTATCAATATAGTCCACCTGACTTGAATGAATGGACTTAAAATGGAGGAAAATTAATTAACACTGACCTATAATGTCCAAATCAAATTGTTAACTACGATACATTACTCCCTTACCTTTAATTACTGTTAAGACTTTCCCCAATTCTGTCCACACACAAATCGTGAAAAGACCATTACATTGACAGATTCTACATACGAGACTGTAACTATGTCACTGATATAGACTTCGCTGAGATTGCATAGGGCAAAATATATTGTCAACATCCCTTACTGTGTTATGTTTCCAACTCTGTTCACTTTGTTTTCTCGTGCACGGTTTGCGCAATTAACATCCGATTTGTTGTGTCGTCTGCATGTCGTTCATTTGTGAGATTTTTCCTCACAGTTCTAGAACATTTTCATTAACAATAAAGTGCAAACTTGTAAGTATTTAAATACAAAACCCTATAACCATTAATTTTTCTAAGTCATCTTTGTTTATTCCTTAAAATTGCCGATATCAGGTCCATGTGACTCGTAGAAATTGACTTAAAATGGAGGAAGATGATTAACATTCGGTGCGTGTCACATGACTTCACACGTGTCAGATCAACAAGGCCAAAGCATTTAATTTTTATGATTTTTAAGAATGCTTGACAAATTGAATTTTTCCTTTAAATGTTGTCTAAACAAAGTGTTTGTCAACTGCATAGTTAAGAAATATATTTTTTCATGTAGAGGCCTTAAAAATGGAAAATGACGAACAGCACATATGTGGTATGATACTTTTTGCAAACGCATGCGCCTGAACGCAGTTAGAAACATCGCACTCTTTCCTGTTTACAGTTGGTGTTTCACTTTTATTTACTAGAATGGATTTGTTTTATGTCAACGTTGTTGATTTTTCACGTTAACTGATTTTTTTTTATGTATCATAGCTGAAAAATGTAGAATAGTATTTCCGTAAATATTGTATTCGTGTCTTTGTCGTTAGGTGAACGCAGTTTGGGATGTTGATGGTATACAGTTTTGCTTGTTTGTGAATTACTCTTCAAGAGAGGTGGATTGATATGACTTAATAACATTATGACATGTGCTAAGATATATTGCACTTATCATGACATTAGATTAATAAACGTACATGTATTTTGCCCTATGTGATCTCAGTTAAATTGATATTGGTGACATTGTTAGATAGGGTTCATACACTTGAAAAAATTTCATTTTCCAGGACCGTTTTACATTTTTCTAACTTAAGAGTCTCATTCATATATGACATGTGTAATCCATGTCACTGTACAATTTATGTTTGGAAAAAAAGGTAGAAGAGTAATTTATCGTAGTTGTTAACAATTTGATTTGGACTTTAGACACATAATAGCCATAGTTTAAATGTACAGAGGTGTCATAAAACAAATAGTCCTTCACGTGATCAATCATTCAATGCAATCAGAAAAGAAATATTTTATTTAACAATGCACTCAACACATTTTATTTATGGTTATATGGCATCGGGTATATATAGTTAAGGACCACACAGATATTGAGCGAGGAAACCTGCTGTCGCCACTTCATGAGCTACTCTTTTCAATTAGCAGCAAAGGATCTTTTATATGCACCATCCCACAGACAGGATAGCACATACCACGGTCTTTGATGTACCAGTCGTGGTGTACTGGCTGGAGCGAGAAATAGCCCAATGGGCCCACTGACGGGGATCGATCCCAAACCGACCGCGCATCAAGCAAACTCTTTATCACTGGGCTACGTCTCGCCCCCTGCACTCAGAAATTCACACGCAAGACTCGGACTCGGGGACAGGACCCATATTCACAAAAAAGTGTAAATTTACGTCTACGACTAGCACTTACGTGTGCCGTAGATTTACGTTTACGTGCAAGAAGCACCTTATTCTCAAAGATGGTCGTAAATGTAAACGTAACTTAGTTGGACGTAAATCTACGATTTAACATTCTCACTGGAGTAATTAATAAAAACACATTAGAAACGATGGCTACTGGGTAAATAACAAATGCGCAAAACGCAATTTTGTTTGTCGTCTCCTAACAATAACATTGCGAACAGTGAACCATGGCATTTTGGTATTGGTGGGGATCCGCGTTTTGGTACAAATTGAGGACATTTCTTAAAAAGGAAAAGATAACTCAGGAGAAATTGGCCAAGTCGAAAACATCCGTTCGATCACGAACAAAAATATGTTCAATCCGTGGGCGTTCGCCATAGCAAACTACTTCATTTATTGGAAATGCTGCTAGTTTCCGTAAATAATAGTAAATAACGGCGATCGTGCTTGATTTATTATATGTACACAACTTACGTGCAGCGTTAGTTGCAAATTGAGACACTCTTATATTTACGTCCAACTTTACACGTAACTTACGTTTTCGTTGTTTCGTGAATAGCTCTTCAGCCGTAGATTTACGTTTACGTGTAAAACTAGGCTTACGATATTTTGTGAATATGGGTCCTGATCTCTTGCGCATCGGTCTACAGGCTGGTAGGTACTGGGTCGGATCCCAGTCGAGGCATCAATGTGCTCTAGTGGCGTCGTTAAATAAAACAAACTTTACTTTGATCTCTTGCGACACTGCACCGTTCCTACCTTATCGGTTTCTAGTAAGAGAAGACGATACTTTTTTACATTATCCCCAATTCGCTGCAAACAAGGTAAGTGTTCATAAGCCATTGGAAATACAATAGGATTTTGTATTGTTAAATACAGCATAGAAAAACTTAATTAAAAGTTTAAAGATCGTCAACTTCCCGCTCCATTATACCACCTATGAGTAGAACGTCATACATTCAGAGAAAAACGTCATCAAAGACTGGTATTTCGTCTTACTGCGCAATAATGGGTCTTGGTGGTTGTACTATACCAAATAGAATCTCATAGACGACAATGTTAACGCAAGGGGCTAACAATATAGCAATAACAAAACTACGACCCATAAATATGAATACTACAACACCTTTCCCACACCTTATGTCACTTTATTATATAAAGTGTAGAGTTGTAAGACCAATACACAAATTCTCTCACTTCCTTATCTTCATCAATGATCTTCCCAAACAGTTCTCTTGTCACATCTACAAAGCACTCTATGCAATCTGGAGCCAAGCTGAAAGCATCACAACTGCAGCTACAAGAATGCAGGATGCTGTTGACAGAGTAGAAGACTGGGCCCAAAAATGGGGAGTACAGATAAACAAGAAGAAAACAGTATCAACTTTTTTTTCCTTATCAAATGCACTTGGAAAATATCAGCTCACCCTTGACAACTCCAACCTTCCCAAAGAAGAAACCTTAATATATTTGGGGGTGAAGTTCGACAAAAGGCTGAAATGGGGTCCACACATTGAAACTGCGGAGAGAAAAACCAGTCTTAAACTCAGACTCATGAAAAGGTTGGCAGGGACTACAGGGGAAGCAGATGCAAAAATACTCAAGCAAGTATACACAGGAAATGTTCGACCCAACCTCGAATATGGAATGAGTCCTTTTGCAACTGCAGCAAAATCCAATACCCAAAAACCAACAAAAGTACAGTATGTTGCCCTACGACTTATCACAGGAGGACTAAAAAGTACCCTCATAACAACAATGGAAGCAACGATTGGTCTTCATAGCCTAGAAGAGTGCCGCGGGGAGAAAGTACTCTTACAGGTCGAAAAATTCAAACGACTCGAGAAACATCCAATGAACAACAAAGTTCAAGAGCTTACCAAGAACCGCCTCAAAAGAAACAGCTCCAACCACTTATCCAAACAACTTGCTGCATAGAACACAGACATATTGTACACACAACCATGCAACTGGCAAATGCGCTGTACTTATAGTTATCACAACCAGATGGAAAGAAACTGCCACATCTGCCTAGACATTCCAGGAATTGATACCAAAGCAGATCAATCAAGTCCTATTTTGAAAACAAAGACAAAGGAGCACCTGGAGCTAAACTATCACCACACTGACTGGATCTATGTCTATACTGACGGATCTTCAGACAATGCAGTATGAAATGGAGGAGCTGTATGTGAGATTCGAAGACGGCCATTCAGAAGAGATGTCAGCCACCACTGGAGAACTCTCAACAAATTTCAGGGCTGAACAGTGTGCCATCTTAAAAGCTGGAAAGTTTTTGGTGGATAGAAATATATACAACAGAAACATTGTCTTCCTTGGTGACTGCAAATCAGTCTTGCAAGCCCCCCAAGAAGAGCCACGAGAAAACACCAAAAGGGAAATGCAAGACATGCTTAACAGCTTGAACACCAATAAGACCACACTACAATGAATTCCTGCTCACTGTGGCATTATCGGAAATGAGAAAGCCGGCCAATTAGCAAAAGAAGGCAGTCAAAAGCCACAGTATCTACATCAGATGTCATATGATGAAACTAAAACTCATCAAAAGAAGATATGAAAACATTTGGAAATCCAGAACAGGTAGTACACAACCATCGGACCCAATGTGACACCTGGAAAGAAAACAGCAAGTCCAAATTTTCAGACTCAGGACTGGACACTGTAGACTAAAGACTCACCTTCATCGCCTAAGGCTCGAACATACAGGAGAATGTCCCTGCAACAGTGGTTCTCAGACATTAGAACACGTTCTTCAAAGCTGCCCTATCCTCCAATATTTAAGGCAAAACATCTGGCCAGAAGAAAAGAGCACTGGTTCATTGATGCAGCACACCGGCCTCGGTGGCGTCGTGGCAGACCATCGGTCTACAGGCTGGTAGGTACTGGGTTCGGATTCCAGTCGAGGCATGGGATTTTTAATCCAGATACCGACTCCAAACCCTGAGTGAGTGCTCCGCAAGGCTCAATGGGTAGGTGTAAACCACTTGCACCGACCAGTGATCCATAACTGGCTCAACAAAGGCCATGGTTTGTGCTATCCTGTCTGTGGGAAGCGCAAATAAAAGATTCCTTGCTGCTAATCGGAAGAGTAGCCCATGTAATGGCGACAGCGGGTTTCCTCTCAAAATCTGTGTGGTCCTTAACCATATGCCTGACGCCATATAACCGTAAATAAAATGTGTTGAGTGTGTCGTTAAATAAAACACTTCTTTCTTGATGCAGCACATCTTAGGGTTTAGTGAGCATATGAAACCGAACGAGAAGAATTAAAGGACAGTCGAGATAGTTGGCCCAGGACAGCGAGCATGGATTTTAATTTGATACAAAAAATAAATAAATCCGACCAGTTTTATGTTTTTACGTCTACAATTAAATATCAACTGAATATCGTACCAGTTAAAACCAGTTCAGGAGAATGCAAGTCGAAACGTACCCAAACATGGCCTGGTTTCAACCGTTTATATTTACTGCATAAGGGGCTGTTCAAATATTACATAACGCTATTTTTTTTTAATTAGTCACCCTCCCTTTTCCCCCTCCCCTATAACGCTCCATAACATTAGAGTATACACCCCGCACAATATTACGTAACAAGTTATGCGATTGGTCTAATATATGTTTTTGCGATCTGTGAATGCGCAGATCTATATATATTTCAGCTGGATTTATAATCGTTATTGTGTGTATATGTTTAGCTATAACTACCTACATTAAACATTGTAGCCGTGATAGCATTCATGAAACAAAAATGTAGTAATTAAAAAAGTGCGTTACGTAACACTGTTCATTACATCCACCACCCCATGTAACGCCAGTGGCGTAGCGTGGGCGGGGCCACCGGGGCGGTTGCCCGGGCGCAAAATTCTGGACTGGTGGAAGGGATTCGGGGAGTGCTAACGGTCCACTGGTTAGGGGGCGCAATACTTGCCTTGCCCCTGGCGCTGGCAAACCACGCTACATCACTGTGTAACGCTACATAATATTTGGACAATCACTCCACCCCACCACTTCGAGCATTACGTAATATTTGAATGACCCATAACAGCTGTAACAAATCAAAGTATTTTGAACAGGACCAAAACGGCCAAAAATGGAACTGCGAGATTTAGAAAGAAAAACAAATATGGTTGCTAGTAAAAAAAAAACAATCAAAAAATATTTTAAATGGTATGTGACCCTCTAATTGTTTTTCCAGGTAGAATAAATGTGAGGTTTCACACATTGTTTTCCTAAGCTATTTGGGTATTTTGATACGCTGTTTATAATATGAGTTTTAATTAGTTAACATAATCGGCAATAAAAAACGTTTTGGTACAGTTGAACCTCTTCCCAGATTGCAGCTTAAGAGAAAAACTTCCGGTCTTTTCAGCCATTTTGGCATTTCACAAGCACGTGTAAGTGAATTATTAGTATAAAAGTGAGAAATTAGTGACTTGTGTGGGTAATTAAAGCTATGTAAATTGTCTGTCCAACAGAACTACCATTTGAGCTTGTTGCCGTTATCAAAAAGTGGAGATTTTAAAGGTAATTTTAATTAAAATTTACCTGAAATTCAAGTTAGTCAACTTAGTGTCGAAGTAACAGACTTAAACAGTTGTAATCTGTTGTCGCAGAACGACTTTTATTTTCAATTAATCTCACCATATTATAACATGATGTGAAAACTATTGTGCAACGCTCGAAATGGACGGTCTTTAAAAAGCGAATAACAGTCCATTTTTAGACTTAGAAGGTGAAATAGTAATTCAGTGTCTGAACAGACTGAAGCGCAGTGAAGGGACGTAGAAAGTGGTTCTTTCCACCACAGGTATCCCCAAACAAGAATGTCAGATATGTTATAATAACGTTATCTAATAAAGAGTAAGGGTAGGAGACTTCCGATTGAACTAGTTCATCAAGATTAACCTTGCGTGCAAGCAAACAACGGACTCATACGCCTTTTAAGACTTATAAAAATTAGTCTTGGTTGTTATTTTGATTTTGTGTGGTTTTTTATATAAAGATACTCTTTTAAACTCGAAAATTCTTAAGTTATAGTGAATACTAATAATTAGCATATAAGTGTGGGAGATAAAGTAAAAATCGAAAGACGTATGAGTCCGGTCTTTAGAATGTCGCCATGCGTGTCAGCTGAAATTGTCTGCCAGCGTAATTGGCTGCTAAAAAGTGGCTACTAGAATCCTCTTGGTAAAGTCAGATTTTTTTCCTTTAATTCAAAGTGAAGATCGTTTCAAAGTAAGTATTTCTTGGTCTCAGTGAGCTTGAAACAGATCACAATATACGATTAGGGTAGGAAAATGTGATGGTAATCATTATTTTGAGTCTGACCATAATTTTTTAATTCCGAGCAAAATTCCTTGGAACAGTTGTCCAGAAACGGCTAATGATGGAATGGCTAGGCAGGATAAACCTCGCCGTTAATCTTGATGAACTATGACTGAACATATTTTTGAAATCTCCAAAAATAAATAACATTAACAACGAAAAGTTACACAATACTGTAATCATAAATGATTGTTTTCACAGCATGTAACACCGACCCGACAATAAAATGTCTTGTCTTGAATAAATATAGTATATATCATTATTCATACATATATACCTAATTAATTTTCTGGCATTTCTATGCATGTTAAATACTCAAACTTTACTTCATGTAAGATGGTAAATACAATTCATTTGTTTCATTTATGAAAATTAAATAAATTTTGCCTCAAATGCAATACAGCTTGACGATGCGTTTGTTATGTGCTTTGTGGTGATTATTTCAATACATGGACATTGTAAATTCTTTATATACATGTATGTAACTATTGTATATATGTACTAGGATTTCTGTTGGGGATACCTGTGGTTCTCTCTACATCCGAATATTGTTACATACCCTATATATAGCTGATATTCAAAACTTGTGACATGTTTCAATCGTTTCTCAACAGAAATGGTGCAACAAATGGACACACAAACCAAAAATGTATAACCTACCATACTCATTAAATCCTGATTGAAGTACTTGCAAGCATCATTATTAACAAAATAAATCTTCCAACGACAACATAAAAAAGTTGCCATTTTAAATTTGCTAAATAGAGCTCTAGCCCTGGCTTTTCACCCATCAACAAGTCTGGGCCATCATGGGACAATGCCTCGGACAACAGCTGACCACTTTGACCGAGTTGGGTGTTGTGCTCCATGAAGAATGGGCCAGGATCTCCCAAACGCAAGATTTGACCTGATACAGTACATGCCTTGCTGGATCTATGCTTGGCAATTACTTATCCCTGAAGCAAAAACATCAAATTCACCGTCTCTACACTTGGCATCAATTTATGTCTCATTCAGCTATTTCAAACTTCCCTGACATGAAAATTTCACGCTAATATAATTATATATTGTCTAATAACCCATTGTGATTATGCAATAAATTTCTATTAATTTAATATATATGTAACGAACGATCTCCATTATTTCATGCTGTAACTCCTACTTATTGTGAACAGTAGATGTATTGTATCTTGGACATGGGACTAACACAGCTTGATCTTTTTATAATGTGGAAAAAAAATTATATGCTTTTCGAAATTGCAGATTGAGTAGGAATGAAGTAAAATATAGTCCAGGCTAAAAAAATTAAGCAGCGATGCAGAAAGTAAATTGGGTGGAGGTGACAAAACATAAAATGGGAGTAGAACATCCCCCTATAATCGGCGAGCTAGAACACTATTGGACATCATTTGTTTGATTAGCGAATGGATCGATTGGACTTATTTTTTTATTCTAAACTTGCCATGAAATATTTGTATAATTTCATGACATCCCCAGTATTTAGTGCAGACTGTAAATTTGTACTAATTTTTATTATATTTTTATTTCCAGGTTAGCTAATGATGCAGCTGTTTGTTCGTGCAACGCAGACCCACACCCTTGACGTAACAGGCGCCGAGACTGTTCAGCATGTCAAGGTGATCAGTCAGTCTTTTTTGTTGGGGTTAAAAAATGTGTACTTTTATATGTAGTTAAGAAGTTCTATTCACCTCCTTTATCATCAGTATTTTAGCATTTAGATGTTTATTTTTGCAAGATTTTAATGCATGCTATCAGAACAGGAATAAACAAACAACCGCCACAGCCTGTAGACACTATTACACATGTCAGTCTACTTTGTAATGTAAAAGCGGAGCTAAAGTTAATATGGGTAAAAGTGGAGTCTGATCTGGGTTAAAAACACATTCTGTATCTTTCACTGTATACAAAAAAAAAGTTTGTTTTGTTTAACGACACCACTAGAGCACATTGATTAATTAATCATCGGCTATTGGATGTCAAACATTTGGTAATTCTGACTTGTAGTCATTAGAGGAAACCCACAACATTTTCCCAAATGCGGCGAGGGATCTTTTATATGCACTTTCCAACAGACAGGAAAGCACATACCACTGCCTTTGACCACGGGTTGGAACGAGAGAAAAAACAATCAGTTGAATGGATCCACTGAGGTGGTTCAATCCTGCGACGTAAGCACTTCAAGCGAGCACTCAACCTACTGAGGTAAATCTCGCCCCTCACTGTATGGAATATAAAACCTTGTATAGCTGGTTCTAATGTATACTTCTTCCCATTGGGGCCAGGATGTATCTCACTCAGTAGAGCGCTCTTCCCATGTGCAATGAGTCGCAGGATTACTTGCACTTTGTGGACTTAAAATGTTTTATTCTGACACCACCAGTGCTATGGACGGGTAGATCAAAGGTCATGGTATGTTTTATCGAAATTCAGACCATCTTGTGATGACAATGTTGTACAAATAATAACAGTGAAAGAATCTTGTACTGTATACTATAGAAGTGAGGGATACTTTCTAAATTGTTTTAAATGCCCACATAGTTGATGTGAAAATGCATTTATTAATAACCGGCTTTGCTTAGTGTGGGAAGAACAAAACTGTATACGTGTAATTTGTGACCAGATACCCATTTCTTACAGGCATACGTGAGTGAAAAGGAAGGTTTTGACAGTGATGACATCCTTGTTCTCTCTGGTGGGCACCCTCTGGAGAATGATGTTCTGCTTTCTACCCTGGAGAACCTGTCTACATTAGACATTGAAATCCCTTTGCTTGGAGGTGTGTGTTCTAGGATTATGCAGTTTTTAGAACATAAAAACTTCAGCCAAATGTAAACTTTATTGTGAACGCAGTCTAACATTTTGTATCTTTGAAAATGAGAAACTCCTTGAATAATACAGTCAGCATTTAGAAAAGAACCAATAGAAACAAATGAAATGTCAATGCATATATTAGGGGCAATTGTTTTGCACCACAGCATGTGATATTTGGTGGAGTTGTAAATCAGAAGTTGGTCAGTTGGTGGGGTGCAGGGAGGTCTTAGAAAACTGTTAAAAATAATTTTATAATCTGTATTGTGTCCGTAAAATCAAATCGTTGAGAAACAAACACTGTATTATCAAAAACCATGACTAATAAAAATTGTGCTGTTTAAGCTATATTTTGGAACAGTTAGCAGGCTGATTCCGTGCTTCCACTCAATCAATTGTATACGGTTATGAGATGGAATCACAAAATGTCTTGTGGAATCCTAAAAACTATATTCCCTAATTAATGCCTGGTTACTACAGGGCCATTTCTAGGTGGTGTCATAATCTTGGATATTCATTTTGTTCTGCAGGTAAAGTCCACGGGTCCCTCGCTCGTGCAGGGAAGGTTCGAGGACAGACGCCAAAGGTAAACAAAAATTGATTGCAGCTGTGTTTAATTTGGTATGTTTGTGTAGTATATACAGTGCAGACTGACTTGACTGACTGAAATCTTTTTACGTGTTCATATGGCACTAAGGTTTCAAACATGCCTGTCCCGAGCTTAACCTCTGACTTTGCCAGTGACTAAGTGCAGACTCTGGGCTCAAACATAAGAATTTGTCGTCACCCACAGCATTTAAAAAAAGAAAAAAAACTACTTTGAGGAGTTGTTTGGTTGGCATGCTGGATTTTGTTTTAAATTGTTGATGAATTTTTATGAATATGAGCTCGAGTGTAGTGATGGGTAATGGGATATTACAAGTAGATTGATTCTTTCATACTAATCCTCTCAAAAACATTAACTGTACTTAAGTGCATTATATGAGAACGAACATATTGTAATAAAGGGACGACAAAACTGGTAAACCAATTTGTGATTATGTATCTTAAACTCTGGTTTTCTTTTCTGTAAAGGTGGAAAAACAAGAGAAGAAGAAGGCAAAGACTGGCCGTGCTAAACGCCGAATGCAGTACAACAGGCGATTCGTGAATGTTGTCGCCACATTTGGCAGGCGCAGAGGACCAAATGCCAGAACATAAAAAAGTTATGAACATTTTGTTGTGGAAATAAAGTACAGAACATTAAACCTTTCTTGTTTTTTCATGCAAATCGCCTTTCTGGGGTGGACACATTTCTTTCTGGAATATAGTTTTGGTGGAATTGCTTTAAAATTTTAATAATACTTTTCACCTGATAAAATAAATCATGGATTCTGCTGCTCACCAATGTTTTGAATCTCCAGTTGTGACTAGATACTTGTAAAATACCTGCCTATTTTTCCTTCATGGTCATATTGTGTGACTAATGGTCAATAGTTGACGTGGCTATTTCGACACTTTACAGGTTGTCTAGTGATCCTACTCTTTTTTTTTTTTTTTTTTTTTTATCTGTCCTATTTTTTCTTCAAAATATCTAGTTTTTCCTACTTTTTTCTCTCTCTTCAAAATGCCGTAAATTGCTGTTAAATTGTACATATTGCTTGCTATTATAAAAGTCGACAGTTCTGGGAATTTAAAACAAAATTAATTTTTAAAAAGTTTTTGTAGCAAGATGTGTATATCCAATTTGCAGTACCATATAATCTCAACATATTAAATTTACATGCTGACTGAATATTTCTGTCGCTTAAATGTTACTTTTGCAATGTCTGAAGTAGTGTGCTCCTTCAATACTCAGCTGAGTACTGGAGTTATAGCACTGCTATATTTAGCCTGTACATGGGTCTATAATTATTAGTCCCCTACCAGTCTAACCGTAGTGAACTATAGGTTTCATCTTCATACATACATCTGTCTCGCATATAGTTTTCCGTGTTTTTTTCTCGATGCCGTGAGATATTTCAAATAACTATAATGCGACGGTTAAAAAAGATTCCTGTTAATTTGGATAGAACAGAAAATAACTGATAGAGCGCCATAAAATGTTTTTGAAAGTGATTTCTCGGTAATGCCACTTTTTGGATTTAGCACATTCGTTTTCCCAGTATGAGCATGCTTTATGTTGCTACATACTGTTTCTTTCAGTCCTACTTTTTCTATATTTCATTTCTACTTTTATCCTACCTTTTCATAAGGGTGTGCTCGACAGCCTGCACTTTATCTCAAGTGAAATCAAGATAAGATGGGCTATGGTACTCTTAACAAATAGTAAATAATGTTTTATATACACTTTTCCACAGACGGAGGGGGAGAAATGTGCTAACAAACTTGAGGCATGCATCTTACAATATCACAGGTCGATCCCTGTCAGTGGGGCCCATTCGGCTATTTCTCGTTCCAGCTGGTGTATCAAAGACGGTGGTATGTGTTGGATGTCTCTGGGATGGTGCATATACAAGATCTTCTGTTAAAAAAAAAAAATGCAGCGGGTTTCCTTTCTAAGAATGTCGCAATTACAGAATGTTTGCCATCCAATAGCCAGTGATTAAGAAATCAATGTGCTCTAGTGGTGTCGTCAAACAAACTTGCAATATCACAACTCTTGACGAGTTCTCCACCATTATAGCATCCAGCCCCTTCAGTACTGTATGCAGGTCATGGAGAAAGAAATGTTTTATTTAACGATGCACACTCGACACATTTTATTTACGGTCGTATGGCGTCCAACATGGTTAAGGACCACACACAGTTTGAGAAAAAAACCGCTGTCGCCACTACAGGTACTACTCTTTCCGATTAGCAGCAAGGGGTCTTTTATTTGCACTTCCCACAGGCAGGATAGCACAAACCATGGCCTTTGTTGAACCAGTTATGGACCACTGGTTGGTGCAAGTGGTTTACACCTACCCATTGAGCCTTGCGGAGCACTCCGGGTTTGGAGTCGATATCTGGATTAAAAACCCCATGCCTCGACTGGGATCCGAACCCAGTACCTACCAGCCTGTAGACTGTGAGGGTCGTGGAGAATATTGCAAGTGTACTCCGAGATTTATCTTATGATGTAACGAGCTCCACTATTAACACACAATACATAAGGACTCCCAAGATTTATGTTATACACGTAAGTGGTCACCAAATTTATTGAATGGGCGAAAGCGAGTAGGATACTTTTGGAATCTACGAGTTGTAAGATATATCATCTCAATGGGCATGTGTGTATTCTTATTTCTTATATACCCTTAAAAAGTCATTTTTAATCTAGTTTAACAGGAAAACACTAAACAGTAAGTCTCAACATTGGGTTGAAAGCATACAAGTTTATGACCTCGCCGAGTAAAATGGTCACAGTTTATGGTTATTCAGGGATTGCATGTCTCCGAAGTTATCTCAACATATTACAATGGGTTATCCTGTACACAGATGTGTTCAAAATGGCAATAATAATAATAAAAAAAGTAAGTTTACATTATTACAGTATCATTATTACATGGATGAAGTTTTTAAAGAGATCAATGGACCATTACACAGGAAGTTTGTAAATAAATGTGACATTGTGTGTCTATGCTGACCTCACAATGACCATCAACACCACTATCCACTAAAACCAAAGTCACAGATGATCTATGGTATTGAGGTCTGGTGACAATGCTGACCAAGGCAACACATCAGTACACTCTGGCAATGAGTGAACCTGCAAAAGAGTATCCCATTGTGTGGTGGCAGTAAGTTTCCTCATTATCTGTGTGGTCCTTAACCATGTATCCGACGCCATATAACCATAATTAAAATGTTGTTAAATAAACCATTCATTCCGGATGGATTGGGTTTTGGGAAACCAAGTGTCTTTAGGGTATTCAATCCCATGATCCTTCATACATCCTGTCCCTGTCTGAACAGAACTGAGGTCCTGTAACAAACTATATCCCCCACCCCAATCATATTGACAACAATACAATAGCCATAGGAAAGGGTTAATTTTATTTTTAATCACAGTCAAACTGTATGTCCCTAGGAGAGTTTTACATCATTAAAAGAACTAACGAGCTGGTTCTTAAATGAACAAATTACGTGTATTGTACATGTATAAATAAAAAGAATCAGGTTAATTTTTAAAAGCAATGTAAGAACATTCATATACATAATAAACGTGGTTTAACTCCAAACAAAATTTTGCATTAAAAGATAAGGACCGGTGTGAATTTGTAATATGTCTAGATGTGGACATTTTTTTATATATATCAGGTGGCCCCCTAAAATAGATAGCACTACTGAAATGGAAATTATTTTAAAAGTATGGGGACTAACTGTGATATTTGCCACCTTCAGTGAAAGTTTTAGGTCCATAAGTCAAATATTGTTAAAATAGCAACAGATTCAAAATTGATGCCAGACAGGAGGGTAGTAGGTGCAATGAGCTTACATTTTAAAATCTTTTGCTATTTTAACATTTATACAGTTCCACATTCAGTAGGGTTATACATTTTTTTCGGGCCACCTGATATGTATACTGAACTCCAATGAAAAAACAATGACCAATTTTTACTTATTATTGCTACTGCATGTGTGTGGTTGCTATAAAATGCACAATATTCCAAACCCTTGCATACAAGTGTTGCATTCATTGCCTACCAGAATACAGCCAGTTATATAAAATCAGTTACATGGTTGTTGTGTTTTTTCTCACATCTTTATTACAAATACAAAATCAGTTTAAATGAATTTTTTCTTTTCATATCAGACGTGTGCGTTTTCATTGGAGTTCAATATATATATAAATTTTTAGAACCACCTTTCATCAAAATTTACGAAAAATATTTTTGCTAGCAATGTTAATTAATAATGAAACTATTTTTAATGCATATTACTACGGTTCTGCTAAAACACAATAGAATTGCATTTCCGTCAGGTAAATAGGTAAGATCATATTCTGATCAACATAATGGATGGACATTAATATATTGAAGGCATTTTGGTGTTACATGTATAAATAGAATACATGCTTATACAATTGATTAATACTTTTAAACTAAAATATACATGCTTGTATATATTTTAAAATATGTAAATTATAATAGGCCTATTCCTGCTATTTGAATTATGCTACCGTTACCTAAAACGATCAAATCTGAATGAAAAATTAAGCCACATTATATTTGTACGTTTTTAAATTGATAGGGTTACATATAAGAAAATATTTTTAAATGTAAATAACTAAAAAGCATCAAAATACATAATTCAACTAGCACACAGATAAAATAAAAATATATATATATATCACAGAATACATGGAATACATTTATAAATGTTTCTACATTACCCGATTTAAAAACATAATGAACCCTAGCATATTCATCTTGGAATAAAAGCAATGAAGTGACCTCTTCTACAAAGAACACGATATATGGTATACAGGTTAACCACAATTTCAGAGGCTTAAACATGACTTTAGAAGATGATGGGGGGGGGGCAGCTATATATATTGATTTGATTATCAATTTGGAGGGGGAGGATGGGGCAATGCATTGTTTTCAGAGACATCTATTCTACAATGAATTTAAAACCAGTAATAAACTACTCAACCAGCTGCATTCAATACATGTCGATTTCAGTCTTTACTGCTAAAAATGTAATAATATGGGTCGGCAGCAATATTTAAGGAAACTGACTTTAATTATTAGACTGTAAAATTTCCGGTTATAACTGCTTGTTTAATTGTTAAATATTACTTATAATGTCTTGTTATGTTATCAAGTTTAGCAAATCCAATGTATTTCTAATTGTCCTGATGTTTATAATGGCTCAAAATGCATTTTATGAACAGAAAAAAAACCTACTTTGAGAATTAGGGTTTGGTGACTTTGTCATATTTACTGATGCACTGTATTGTTATATCATTACAGCTGTCTTGTGACATTCATTCCTTATAACTTATTCTACTATTGTTGATCCTTTGTGGCTATCATCATATATGTAATTTTTTGTAAACTATATAATAATATCATATAAATTATAAATGATGTACCACGGTACATGTATTAATGCAAGGAAGAACAATGCAGCTCAGTCTTTAAAAACTCATTTTCAAAACCAAATATTGGATCTAAGCTAGATGTCTGAGACAGATTTACATGATTCAATGATCATGATTCAATGAGGGAATAATGTAATCAACATACGGATGTCATCATTTTCCTTTCGAAAATATGTTATAAACCACATAACATAGTAATTTATTTAATACCGTATTAGAAATATATTATTTAAGATGAATAAAAAATTCTATGAGTTCCAAGATGAATATTTTTGTCATCTACCAGTGGTATAATGATACCGTCATTTTGATTCTTAAAAAGTTGAGTGAATAAACCAAAACAATTACAATATATAGGTATAAAAAATAATTTTGACATAACTATATTGTACCAGTCCAAGTGAAAGGAAAATATGATTTCAGTATTCATAATTAGGTGGTAAACAGCTTTCCTGCAAATTGTGGATATTAGAAAAAAAGTTAATATTTTGCATTTTCCTGCACACATACACCACTACCCCCCTCCACCCTTAATATTTATTTTGTTAATTAACAAAAGCCCTTGGTGGCAAGCTTACACAGATACAGTGAAACTTCTCTAAACCGGACACCCTCAGGACCAAGTAAAAAGTCTGGTTTTAAGAGGTATCCAGTTTAGAGAGGTACTCGTCAGTACATATTTTTAAAAGGGGGCCGTGAAAAACATCCTCTTTTGAGAGAATTCTGGTTTACAGAGGGTTCAGTTTTGAGAGGTTTCAATGTATATTAAAATACATAAAACCGTGTAAAACAATGATTATCTACTGCTAAATTTATACAAATAAATAGTGGGGGGGGGGGGGGTATTTAAAAGAACAATTAAGTTCAATCTTATTCATTGGACATTTTATTCTGATTACTTTTAGTAAAGACAAATTGGTAGTTCACAAGTGATTACACACGGCTAAATGTTCGTCCTAAGTTGACTATAACATAAAATATACAAGTCAATTCAATAAATGACAATTTACATTACCAAAAAAAGAACTGAGACATTTTCAATTATAGAGCTAAATAAATTATTAACAAAGGCCAAACTAAATTAAAACTACTGGCCAATAAGATAACAGATCATTTCTTCCACGAGACTTGACTACTAGAGGTGGGGCAGTCCTTTTAGAATACAGTCGCATCAATTACTGTGCAAATTATAAAAACACACCAAAGAAAAAACAAACAAGACATACAAATATACTTATATAATAACAAATATTAAGTGCTTGTTGTTGACCGCATAAACAATTGTTTTCAAATAATGTTAAGAATACATTTAATCCGGTAACAAATATAATTAGTTGTCACAGCAGTCAGAAATGTACAGTGTTTAAAAATATGCCACTCTGACTCTGCATATCAGAATGTTTCTTGGATTCTTAAATGTAATAGATGATAAATGAATAAAAACAAATTATATGTGAATACATTATGTTTGCTCAAATAATGTTGATTTGTATTGACACCAAGTGTAAAGTTTCTCAAATGTGATATAGCAAATTCTCAGCAGGATTTGAAATAAAAATGGTAAAAAGTTATCAATGTTTAAAACACCCTGAGACATATAGTGGTGATAATCATTTGAGCAAAAATTAGAAAATTTGGGAAGCACTGACAGTAAATTTTAAGACCAGAATATGGTCTGTAGATTATACATGGTCTGTACATGTATTTATGCATTTGGTTATGATTTCACAGTCATTTAATGTCATAATTTCCAAGTCATATGTTTTACATTTTTGTGATCTACCAACAAACTAAGGTACTGTCACAAAATGTTTTTGACCATGGTCATATCCATCAAAATATTTACCTTTCTGTTTCTTTTTACTTCTTTTTTTAAAAATATGTACCGGTAAAGCATATGCCGATACAAATTAGGTATTCAGCCATGTTATAAACATTTTCAAAAGGAACACATAATATTCTGAACATGTTAAGAGTTGGTCCCATGTCATTTAATACAATGTATTAAAATTAAAAATAAAGTTACAAAATATTACTTCATGTACAAAAACTCATTTTTTAAAGTAACAGACACCTCCAAAATATTGAATAGAACATCACAAACAAAATGCAGTTACTGGCAAATTTAGTTAAAATTTACATATATAATAATTTATGAATGATCTCGAAGTTTTGTTTAAGCAACACCACCATAGTAATTACAATCACTGTTAATATATAATTTATAAGAAAACATTGTTTTCTATTTTTATGTATAGCGTTGTTAATCCGACTTCTCACCAACTGTGTCCACCCCTCACCCATGGACTGATGGAAACAGCTAATCAAATGGCTAGTTCATTTCATTTATTGTCATAATTATATCCAATTAAGGTCCAAGCACGTTGTCCTGGGCACACAGCTCAGCTGTCTGTCCAGGACAGAGGATTACGGTTCATGGTTAGTGAGAGAGATTAGTGGCTGTACACCTACCCAGCGAGTTGTAAAATTCGCTCTGGATGAGAGCCAGTATTGGGGTGCCAACCCTGTACCTACCAGCCTTATGTGTGATGGCTTAACCACTACACCATCGAAGAGGGCAGGATTTAGCTCAGTCAGTCGAGTGCTCATCTGAGGTGCTTCCATCGCAGGATCAAATCACCTCTGTTCATCCGTTCAATTGATTGTTTTTTCTCATTCCAACCAGTGCACCACAACTGGTCAAAGGCTGTGGTATGTGCTTTCCTGTCTGTAGGAAGGTGCATATAAAAAATCCCTTGCTGTATTAGGAAAATTGTTGTGGGTTTCCTCCATTGACTATGAGTCAGAATTACCAAATGTTTGACAGCCAAATGTGCTCTAGTGATGATATCAAACAAAACAAACTTTAACACCACCTAGGCCGGTAAATCCCAATTATCTTTCATTGTGTTTAAGAGTATCCACTGTCAATCACGTTACTTTCTCCTTTGTTCTTGCTTCTGGGAATAATTTGACTGGATGTTGGAATATTCAGACAAGTCCACTGATAGGGACTGACGTTAGACTAATGTATGAAAATGAACACTCATCAATTTATCTTTGACAGTATGAGGTTGTGATTCACTACTGAAATTTCAGAGATCGCTACACAATTTTAAAACATTAAACAGTTAATGCATCTTTAGTTAACCAGAAATATCACTAATCAAGATTTGGAAAACAAAATGTTCCCTTTTTTTTTTTATCAAAAAAATAATTAATTGTTGGATATAGCAATGAGCAAAATATAATGAGATGACAAAAACCTTTTGGCTAAATATTTTTAATGAATTAAGAATTATGGAATGGTTTCAGATAGCTTATGGATTCTAAAACAGCATGATAGTCTTAAACAATGAGGTTTCTTAATGTCAAACTGTTAACTTTACTATTTATATAAATTGGCAAGATACAATGACTAGCTGAACATCTTGTATCTTTGGTCAATGGCATCACTGAACTCATTTGACTGTTCCATTAAGATTGTAGTGAGACATAACACTTTGAAATGAACCAAGATATGTTTAACCACATGGGTAATAATATTCAACCTTCTCATTTTTTTTTTTTGCTGATTACATAATTCATGAAATTTTTTGAAAACATTGAAAACTGTATTAACATTATATGACCAATTACACTATGTAAACAACAGAAATAATAAACATCAAAAAGTTGTGTCTTTTATAGATGAAGAAACATTTGATTTCCTAAGAAACTACCACACACAAAGAAAATTTTAAACACACTAAAGCAAGAATGTAATTATTACACCTGGCTATTGCAAATAAAGGCAATAGTCTGTTTCAAAGTTTTGGTGTTTGTATGGCATTGTTCTAAAAACTTTTCATCTATGAAAAGTAATTTCTTGGCATTTATTATGTCTGTTTGTATACAGTAATAAGTCGTCACAATGCAAATTCAGTTTTCAGGTTTTCATTCCAGGGATTATCATGAAATGTGTGTAATACGCCAAAAATGGTTGAGAATAAATTTGATTAGAAATTTACTAACTTACATAAAAAATCCTAATAAACATTGTCATTATGTATGCACATAAACCTTTTACATTATTGTAATTTCAAGCAAGAGGTGATACAATATTTTGATATTCCTTGCAGTTGCACAAGTGGAAATATATACCAACATTTACAACATTAATGTACAATGGCTTTATCAAGTAATAAAATATTTTTATATACAATAGTCATGCAAAAATACATTTTGTTTTTTTACCACTTTATAGTAAGTCAGCTAAGCACAATTATCATATGGCGATTAGCACAACAAAGAATTGACATCTTTAAAGCAAAATAAATGGAACAGCTGATTCATGGATATAAAAAAGCACTTATACTTTATAGTAGGTTACCTATGAACAAATTTGCTATAACAAGTGATACATATAAAAGGATGTACTGACTTTTAGTTTTACAACTTTATCGTACATCATTAACACTATTTGGTGGGTAACACAATTATAATTGTACAGCATGTAATCCAAGATTAATGCACTGAACCATGACACCATGGTTATTAATAAAATACATACTGGAGAAGAATTTTATAAATATATTTCATTACAAAAATACCTAATTGGAGAATTAGCATATTTCATTAACTTATAAAAGTATTCAAAGGAAAGAAAAAGATGTTTGTGTTTATTTGCATTTTGTTTGCCCAGAAAAATACTAAATTTGGTTATATATTTGTAAACATCCAAGAAAAACTCAATTTGGTTATACATAAAATCAATCGAGATAATAATAATATTTTTGTCAAGATTTAAACACTGCAAATCCATTGTTGTGTTATGTGGTGTGAGACCTGACACCTCTGATTAGCATGCACACATTATCACAAGGTCAGCTGTACAATAACGGTTTACACAAGCCAGGCACTTGCATGTTTTCTAGGTATGGTGAATTAAGATATTAAAATGTGTGTTTCCTTTAAAGTGACTATCCTGAGTTTTCAGCCTTAGCATGACATCCATTTGTTACCCTCAACTAATAGACACTCATTCTGCTTATTAAAACACTACCTTACCGTAACATGTTTATACCACATTATATGGATAAATACATTTGGAATGGCCTTTGACCGGTATTATTTCAAATTTGGTTTGTCTGTTAGTAGAAATAATAGATTCATACGTATGAAATTATTTTACACAAAAATCTATATTGAAATACTACAAAACATTATGGTGGAAATGCATTGGTTATAGAAATATTTATAACCAAAGCAAGAAAATGTAAAAAAAATATTTAATTTTCCAAAAGCCCTTTTGAAATGGCTACAAACTCAGGATAGTCTGTTTAATGATACCCCAGAACATTATTTAATCAGGAGTTTTTAGATATCCGACAAACAGTACTTGCAGTACTTGTCCTGATGAGACAGAAAATCCATTGCAACCATGACCTTTCAAACCAGCTGTACAGGGGTTTTTTTTAAAGACCTGATCATACATTCCACAGCAGTAATGCACCAATGGTTGGAACTGGAAATAAACCACTGGGTCCACAAAATACAGGCCTCTGAAAATTGCACGAAAGATTATTTCACTTCGACTTTTGTTTTCCTTCCATGTCTCATAGCCCAATAATGTAACTGGCGGTAAGCATATGGCAAAATTACTTTAAAAAAATAGAGTTAAATAAGAGTGTTCTTCCTTGCACGGGTATTCAAGTCCTGTGAATGGACTCGAGTCTTCTTAGACTCGGCCCATGCCCACATACTTGAGTAGTCGTGGAGACCCAAATTAAAATATTGGTTTAATTTTAAATATGTGATACCACAGGAAAACACATACATGCATGTAAGTGTGCATGGTCTGTATACTCCCTATAACCCGACAACATGACTATAGTATATAGCAGCACTGCCATCGTCCCACAGCTTTTCCCTCATCCCCCACCAGTTGAGTGGTGTCCGAGTTGTTCACATCACCGTTCACTTCTATCTGTACCGAAGTGTTTTCACTGCTCGTAGCTTCGGACGGTGGGCGCTGGTTCTGAACGAAGAGAATCTCCTTGCAAATTGCATTAAAAGCCTGAAATATTAACAAAATAAATTATAAATGTTTATTTGAAAACAAAAATAAAAGGAAGGAAGGAAATGTTTTATTTAACGACGCACTCAACACATTTTATTTACGATTATATGGCGTCAGACATATGGTTATGGACAACACAGATATTGAGAGAGGAAACACGCTGTTGCCACTTCATGGGCTACTCATTTCGATTAGCAGCAAGGGATCTTTTATATGCACCATCCCACAGACAGTATAGTACATACCACGGCCTTTGTTACACCAGTTGTGGTGCACTGGCTGGAACAAGAAATAGCCCAATGGGTCCACAAAAATAAAAGATTGTTTTGTTTAACAATACCACAAGAGTGCATTAATCAATTAATAATCGGTTGATGGATGGTACACATTTGATAATACTAACACACAGTCTACAGAGGAATGTCGCTACATGTTTTCCATTAGAAAGGACAGGACATACCATAGCTTTTGCTGTGAGGTTCTGAGGCAATAGCTTAGACAGCAAAAAAACTAATTCCAAGAATATTAATCATGAGGTGAATAATAGTAACATTAAAAGTTAGACCATACACTATAGCTCTTGATCACATCTTTC
The DNA here is from genome assembly GCF_016097555.1 of Gigantopelta aegis. Lineage (NCBI taxonomy): Eukaryota > Metazoa > Mollusca > Gastropoda > Neomphalida > Peltospiridae > Gigantopelta > Gigantopelta aegis. Next base: position 62,521,357 of record NC_054702.1, read on the forward strand.
CACACAAACAAGTGTGCACTACGCAACATCATGTTGTTAAAGCTAATAACATGTGCTTACCCTTTCTAGATGTTCTTTGCTTTTAGCACTTGTTTCAAAAAACTGTAATCCATTCTCCCGAGCAAACTGAAAATAAAAGTTACAATTTAAAAAATCAAAATATTATATGATATAATCAATACAAAGCAAATGTATACCGATGGGAAGAAAAAAGTGAACAGATAAATAATAACAAGTATCATCCATTAACGGCTTTTGTAGGAGATATCGTTGTCATTATAATGTGTGATATCTTCTGCGATATTCTCCTAGGAGATATCGCTTCTTTTGTTACATTACTGTGTATGTTTCAGTGATAAACCTACCATTAGTGACGTCACACCACTGTCGTTCTACTAGTTAACAAATCTACTGCCGCCAAATAGATACATTCAACCCACATTACTGATATTGTTTACAATTGTCGCAAATGAAAGAATGATAATGGATGATAAAAAGAATATCCCCTCGTGTCTTGTGATATCATAATTTATTAGCACAAGTTGATAAAAGTATACTGGTGCTGATAAATTACGATATCACAAGACACTCGGGGAGTATCCTCTATATACTGACTGCAACCAAAATCCTCATCTACAGTATGAGGAAGTTAACCGTGTTACTGGCAGTCAATCCCACTGTACATACTGACATTCAGTCACACATTACATCTCTGAATTTTATACAGGCATAACTATTCCAGTACTTTTTGCAGGGTTTCTGCCAGAGGGTAAAATGGGTATGGCGCCATACCCAAATGTTTTTGCAGATTTTTTTTTTAAGTTAACCTTTTGACAAAATTAATAACTCTTAACATTACTGTATGATTTTCTTAAACCTAACCCTAAACATAACCCTTTTTTTTCTGGTTGCATTCAGTTCAATAGTGACATACCCAAAAATATTTTTCTGGCAGAAACACTGAGTAGTAAGTTAAATTTAATCTCAAATTCAATATGTTTCCTTGCCAGTTATGTATAGTACAACACAGCCAACAATTTACCACATTCTAAAATTCACCTTTTTAAACCTGATTGTTATTCATAGACGTATGGTACTTTCTTTTATAATGTAAAAAAAAACACCAAAAAACCTATACAAATGATATAATGTCCAATGAGCTACTCACTTATTGAAACAGTAACATTCCTTTAAAATAAGTTATCAGACATTGCTATATTTTACCTGTTGACCCTGTTTATATTCAATTTGTCTTTTTGTTTCCTTGTCATTTTTGTTTCCTACTAACATTAACACAGCATCTTCCTTGGCAAACTGAAATTATAAATGCAAAAATATGCTTGAAAATTCCACAACAAATGTTAATCTTAAGGGCATCTACCGGTAATAATATTTTCATCATTTTATGACATGTGATTTTTCAAGGATGTTTTGTTAACCAACTTTCAAAACCACAACTGCTAGTTTGCTTCAAATTATTCTCAAAATATTATAATTGTGAGATTTCATTTAAAGTGAAGGGCGGGACGTAGCCCAGTGGTAAACTGCTCGCTTGATGCACAGTCAGTCTAGGATCGATCCTATTAGGCTATTTCTCGTTCTAGCCAGGGCATGACTGGTATATCAAATGCTGTTGTATGTGCTATCCTGTCTGTGGGATAGTGCATATAAAAGATCCCTTGCTATTAATTGAAAAATGTAGCTTATTTCCTCTCTAAGACTACATGTGTCTTTGTCAAAATTACTAAATGTTTGACATCCAATAGGCAATGATTAATAAATCAATGTGATTTTGTGGTATCGTTAAACAAAACAAACGTTTTCATTCAAAGTGTTTTATAGGAAAAAAAACACAAGTTGTACCACATCGAAGTTTAAAAAAGACCTAATCAGATTTGTTGTTACAAAGTTTTGAATTCGAATAACACACAGAAAACAATTTTTTTTAAATACTTCACAATTTTTTAAAATAATATAAATATTAAAAAAAAACATCTTCAGTAAGTGATATAATTAGGACTTTACCTGTTTGATATATGCCATCCATTTGGGTAATGACAGGAAAGAAGTCTGGTTGGTTATATCATAAACAACCATTACTCCCTACAAAAAACAATAATTATTTAAATATCATAAAACCTTACCTTAGTGTACAAATAAACAAGAGTAGCATGATCATTTAAAAATGTCACACACCAGGTGTTTGTTGATAGCTAATAAATAGTAAACATGATATTAGAATTTTAGTTTTTAAACCTTTCTGTTGCTACTTAAAGTTATTACTTTTAGTTGGTATGTAATATTAGAAAACAACATTGACCAACAAACAATTTGTTATTATCCACACAGTTCAAGATATACAGGGAATTATAATCAGTATGCAGGGCTATCTCTGGCACTCGCCAAGTTTGCCAACTGAGAATTTTCAAAACAATTGGCGAATTTTATTTCCATTTGGCGAATAAATTTCATGTAATACTTGTTATTTTATTAGAAAATAACTGTTTTTGCAATTTTTGAAGTTTAAATAGATGATTTGGTGAAAGTTTCTGCTCATACAGAACTAGCCCTGAGTATGGCATACTTGTCATAACAATTGCTCATGTATTTTGATTGATTGAATGGCCACATCTAAACTGACTTGACTAATTACATCAGTGGCAGTAGCAATCTAAACATGAAAATGTAGATATTTGAAAGCAATTAATTTTAAATACATCTTATGTTCGATATACAGTCAAACCTGTCTTAAGCGGTCACACAAGGGAGTAGATAAAAGTGGCTGCTTAAGACACGTGACCACTGATTACAGTTTGCCACACATACAGTCTTTAAAATATTTTTTATTGTTTCTTGTTTTACCATCTGTACTGCTAATCAACAGATGTGGTATGCTTCACAGTTGACTATAAATCAACTTATGACATGTCTCCTTCAGAAATAATTCAGTGGAATGTATTAAATTAACTGTTCTCAACAAAGTTTGTTTTCTTTTTCTATTTAATTATTTAATTCCTACTTCATGCAGTGTATTGTCATAGTAAGTGAATCTACAAATGTCAAGCGTATCCTGTCCAGAGGCAGTTAGAAGCAATGCAGAGTCATACTTTCTTAATTGATACACAGTAGAGATGTCGGGACTGAATGGGTACTAGTATTCCTCAAGATGAAGATCGGTTATTTGCTGCACCTTATCGCTGTTGTTAAATATCCTTTTGTATAATATTTAACATTTAATGTGGTCGCTTAATTCAGGTATTTTAGCGATTTGGGATCTGATTTAGGCCACATTAGACAGGTGACCGCTTATTACAGGAGCATTTACATTATAAATTGTTTGGGAGGGGAAAAAGCCACTTAAGGCAGGTGACCGCTGATTACATGTGGCCGCTAGGACAGGTTTGACTGTAGTTATTAAATTTATACATAATTTATGGAACCATTTCCTAAGGGTGCAACATTACAACTGTGACCTGTCAGCTGGGCCCGTTTTAAGAGTCCAGACTCAATCTTTAATGACATCACACGCATACAATTTGTATGGCGTTGTTATGACATTATAGTATCAGACTTTATTAAAGCCTTGAGTCTAGATTCTAAAAAATTATAAGCACCAGACCTGACCTCATATTACCAGACCTACCTCATATTGTGTGGATCACAATCAAAGCAGTCGGTTCTGTAAGTTTGACTTGAATCTTTTAAAATGGATTGTTTTAACATGTGGATAATAAGGAAATGATCACGATTGCATAAAAATTATGAAAATCATTGGAAAACTGTTATACTCGTCACTCTTGCTTGGGAAATAACCCAATTCATCAACTTGTTTCATAATTTTCATATGATTCTCATGCAAATTTAATAATCTTTATATATCTCATGTATTACAAGTAAAAGGACATTTATTATATATTATTTACTTCAAAGTCATAGTCATTTAGTGTCCATTCCTGATAAAAGATCTCTGGTTGCTAATAGTACAGGACCATAATGAATTAGACATCATAAGAAATATAAAATAATTTTACTTGAGCTCTGCGATAAAACTGCTTTGTGATTGCTTCAAATCTTTCTTGACCAGCAGTGTCCCTGAAAATAAAAACACATAGCTATAGAACCAGTAATCAACTTGTTCTTCTTTTGTTACGATTTGTTACATAAAATATTAGAACGATTATAAACTAAAATATTATGACTATCAAAATGTAGAATAAAGAAAAATGAAAATTACAGATCAGTTGGCCAAATGTTACAACTGGTGCTGATGAGAAGTTTTAGAACAGAATGTGTCCTTTCTACCGCCACCTTGCTTATATCTTAAATAACCCTATCCTCTAATATAAGCAGGTTACAGGTTGAGAATATTCAAGTTAGGTTTACAAAATAAAGTATAAATTAGTGTATGCTTGAAGGACTTATCAGGACTCACACTGGAAAAACTTTTGGATGAGCCAATTTTTGGAAATGTAGAATATTTTCTTGAAAATCATTAAAATGTGGCTAATTTGAAGAATATTTTATTATCCAAAGTCTAAATTTAGTAGCCATTTTGTATAAAAATTAGTAATTGGCCAATTTGACAATCAATGTACAAGGTGAGCCCGGACTTATACTGGTTCTACACAGTTTCAACAACATATTTTTCATTTTCTTTTTCATCATAACAATTAAATATCAGTCTTACCAAATCTGTACTTTGACTGTCTGACCATCAATTTCAATAGTCCTGACCTTAAAATCAACACCTAGAAGATAAAAAAGACTATTATATTTAGAAATTGTATGTGCAAATCATTTTCATTTGTGTACATACATGTAGCAGGGGTGTTTCTGAAACATATGGACATTTGGGAAAATATTACAACCATTTTCATAATCAAAACTGACCCAAGCTTCATCCACCAAATTCATTAAAGATTTGACAGGATTTGCACCGAATTAAATAATCACCCTATAACATGACTGTTACACACATCACCCATATTAATTATTTATTAATTAATATCTACAGGTGGTCTCTACCTGAGATAATATTTCTTTAACCACAATTTTTTTAATTCATTCAGTTAAACACATTGTTTTATAATTAATATTTTATTAATATGACAACATTTCAATACTGGGAAAAAACAACACATGAAGCAAATTTCATTTAAAACAAATAACTTACATTTCACCTTTTTATCATTTGTAGGTAGCTATCAAATGACAGCTGATTAATATTGTAACCCTTTCAATGAAAAACCCCACACCATTCTTGCTTGGCAACATTTAAGTAATACTGGTAAACATATACATATATTTTAAGGATGAAGTAGCCATGCTAGAAAACAATTTAAACAGAAGTCATTTGTTAGCATCACATTAAGTTTCTGATGGACATACTAGGCCTGTATCTAGAGGGAGGTGGGGGCACAAGTCATATTTTTATCTTCATTTATATACATGTGAGTAGGACAAAAACATACATTTTCATTCCACAGGCCTGTATAGAGTCTAGACTGTTAATGGTCCAGGAAAACTTACCAATGGTTGACACATGGTCATTACTGAACTGGTCATGTGCATAACGACAAATTAAACATGTCTTTCCGACTCCTGTGTCGCCAACAAGAAGAAGGCGAATCAAGCTGTCATACATCTTTGTAGACATCCTGTGTTTTCTTCATGTAGTTAACTTGGCCAAACATCTGCATTCACAAAATACTTTAAGCATTAGTATTTTAGTATTACAGTTTAAATATACTAATGGAACAAGTATTCTGAGAGTACTCAGGGCTCACTCTGGAACACATTTTGGTTTAACCAACTTTCAAATCTGGTTAATTTAAAGAATATTTTATTAACCAAAGACTAAATGCTGTAGCCACTTTGTATAGAAATTAGCAAATGGCTAATCTGGCAATGTACAGGGTGAGTCCTCAGTACTGCTAAAGCAATACATGTCTCCTACCGGGCCCAATTTTGTTTCATATCTTAACTGTGGACGATAGTTTGTGGTTCCAAACAAAAGACAGAATAACCGGTCTGATCATGTGACAAGTTTGGCTCCAAATAAGTGGGGTTTTTCTGTTGAAGATTGCCGAATCGATAACAAATAAAATGGTTTCATTGCTTAAATAAAATATATCTTTTATTGTGTGTATCAAAGATACAAATAGATACAGGTATAGGACAAAATACAGGCTGTTAAAAATACTGTTAAATTACGTTACGGTATTTGTCGTAAGCTACTGAAGTTTTTTGTCAGTTGCTTTTTCATATGCACAATGCAGCTTGTTTCCTTTCATGTCCAATGTGCAGACTGATGATTATTTTTGTGTGGAAAAAAGTGTTCATTTGGCAATAGCAGAGATATCTAGTAGGATGCGTGAAAATAAAGAGGGACACAAAAACATAAAGGAGGGTAGCAGAACTTAAAAGGAGGGCAGAAAAATGCAATAGTTGGGTAGGCCGTCCCACTTAAATGGGGCAGCGAGAACACTGGTATTCATAGTGTTGATGCAATGTCGAAAAATAGCACCCAACAAAGTGAAAATTACAGTAACTGGCATTACATAATAAACTTCTGCAAAAACATCCAGCTGACCAAGATATTACATAACCCCACTAATTTGATTATTTTAAAATTGTACATTTACATTTTAAAATGGTGGGAGGGTACACCTGTAAAACCTTCCCTTGGATCCGTGGTTGATTATTATATATATGTATTATACTATACAATGTCAAATTATATTGATTTAATTAATTTTAAAAACTTATTAAAAGAGATATACAGGGACTGAATTCATGTACCATATAACTAAGGCAAGTGAATGGGTTTGTCTTGGCATTGAAAAAACATTGGAAATTATTTTAATGACAATTTAGTGGAAATATTTACAGGGTAAATGCTAATAAAGGTATTAAAACCCAAAATAAGGTTTAAATTGTTAAATATTTCACTGTGCCAATTTTTTAGGTCTTCTGTCAATTGTTGCTAAACGGAGTTATTTCCCCATAATGAAAAATTTCCATTTTGAGGGTGTTTGGGGCAATTAATTTTTGTTGTTGTTGAAAATACTTCTTTAAAATGTATTTTATCAGTACAGCAAAAATGGTTATCATTCTTGTCATATTTAGAAAGTATCCGCAGTGCCTACAGTGACACAAAAATCAGTAAAACAAAAATAAATGGTAAAATTATTGTATTTTATCATTGCATGATTGCTGTGCTTAAATAAACTTAAATCGGGTGTACTGACATGTGGCCAGCTCTTGGCTGGTACCTATAGTTGTCTCAACATTAAAAAGGTGATAATTAGAATAAGTAAATAACGTTTTCTGCGTGAATCACCACATTCTTTCCCGAAAGGCAGTCATGTTGTTAGACTGTTTCTTAAAACAGGTTCCTAACAGCTTTGACGGAAAACCAGTCAAAGATCTTCTTCTTTTTTTTGTCATGTTGTTGTTGATACGTTCCAACATCTTTCGCCTGCCGATAGCACATTTCCGATGGATGGATAAATAAATAAATAAATAAAGTAGGCCTGGCCCCGTGCTTATAAACCTTAATGTCTAGACTTAACATCATGGCAAAGCCATTCAAATAGCATTACGTTACAATCTAATTAAAATTAGCTCCACTATTACATGTAAATCTTAATTAGATTGGGTTCCAAATAATTCAAATATGGCCTGTTGTTGTTGTTTTTGTTTTGGTTTTTTTTTAAATAGCACGACAAATGGAATGGAATGGAAACTCGTTTAACGTGCCCATATCCACAAAGGTTCAGGCACGCCTACCACGGATCCGACCTCTGACTTCGCCAGTGGAGGGTTCCGTAGCAGAAAGGCACGACAAATGCTCAGAAAAGATATGGCCTGCTGGAAATAACACGGCATAGGGTGAGGAGAGTAGGCCTATTCGGATATTGTATGTGAAAAGTAGGTCCTTCGAGATGTATTTTAGAGCATTATGGAATTAAAATAGAATACAAATGTAACAGATTCACAAGTTAAATAGTAGATGAGATAATCATACATACATCTGTCTTTTGAATTACCTGTCATTACCTGTCATTCTGTTTGGTAGGTGGAATTTCTATTTCACCTGCAAGGTCTAAAAATAATAATTACTGAACTACGTTTTTCTTTTCGCAGGCCGCTATTAAGAGTCCTTGAACTGTAACGAATCAAACAACTATTTTCTGCATGTACATATACATATATTGTTTAGACGTGCGATTATTGATTTTGATTGTGTTACGATGCAATTTAAAGTTACAATTTGTTTTATTTAACGAATGTAACACTATCTAGAGCACATTGATTTATTAATCATCAGCTATTGGATTTCAAACATTTTGGTAATTTTGATATAAAGTGTTAGAGAGGAAATCCGCTATATTTTTTCATCAGTAACAAGTATATCAAAGGCCGTGGCATGTACTACCCTGTCTGTGGGATGGTGCATATAAAAGATCCCTTGCTGCTAATCGAAAGGAGTAGCCCATGAAGTGGCAACAGCGGGTTTCCTCTCTATATCTGTGTGGTCCTTAACCATATGTCTGACGCCATATAACCGTAAATAAAATGTGTTGAGTGCGTCGTTAAATAAAACATTTCCTTCCTTCCTTCACACCATTTCAGTAACATTTTAGGCCAAAAAAATATGTGGGGTGAAGAAGAAGAAAAAAAGTACCGTATGCATTCTAAAATTTCACTCAGACCATGTGTTAACGTTTTGTTTGTAAAAGACCAGGCTATTAACCAATTCCAGTGGTATTTCTCCAATCTGTCGGTTTATAAAGGATTTTGGCAATCTAAGAATAGTAAATATCGCACTGAAAAACTATATTTTTATTTATTTGTTTGTTTGTTTTGTTTAATGACACGACTAGAGCACATTGATATACATCGGGTATTGGATGTCAAACATTTGGTAATTTTGATATAGTCTTAGAGAGAAAACCCGCTACATTTTTCCATTAGTAGCAAGGGATCTTTTATATGCACCATCCCACAGACAGAATAGCACATACCACGGTCTTTAATATACCAGTCGTGGTGCACTGGCTGGAACGAGAAATATCCCAATGGGCCCACAGACGGGGATTGATCCCAAACCGACCGCGCATTAAGCGAGCGCTATACCACTGGGCCGCCTCCAAAACAACAACAAACAACTATATATATACTGACACACAATGAAAACGCAAAACAGATCTTTTTCAATATTTTGTTGTGATTAATGAAAAATATATTTATTGGACTTAAAATAAGAATATATGAGAGGAAGCCATTGATTGGTACTTTTGTCTAGGTTTTAATCCTGGTTTTGTTCTCGTTACACATACAATAGCAGAAGCACACAAAATGGTGTGAAATGCGTTCACTACATGCTCAATCATGCTGCATGCAATGCACGTGAAATGCCAGTATGTGGACACATAAAAGTCACGTAACGGTGTCATATTCCTCGTCACATTAAGAATGCCACGACTCAGAGAAGAACAAAGGGAGCGAGCGTTGGGCATGGTTCAAGGGGGGACTTCGCAAAGCCACGTTGCTAGGACCTTCAGAGTCCATCCATCAACTATTGGACGACTTGTTGAACCTCATCAACAGACCGGGAGTGTCCGTGATTGACCTCGACGTGGTCAACGTCCCGTTACGACCCCACGCCAAGATCGGCAGATTCGACGACACCACCTCCGTGACCGGTTCAGAACTGCGACGATGACAGCAAGCAACACGATAGGACGTCATGGAAGGCATATCCATCCGATAACGGTCATTCGTCGACTCAGAACGGCTGGACTCAGATGCAGACGCCCGTACAACGGTAACATCATGAAACCGCGACATCGTGCTGCGAGACTACAGTTTGCTCTCCAGAATGGTAATCATCCACCAGCATTTTACCGGAGCATTGTTTTCTCAGATGAGTCCCGTTTCTCCGTCTTCTTTGCCGATGGAAGAGCACATGTGTACTGAAGACTCCATGAACGGTACGCTGACGGATGTGTGAGGGAACGTGATCGGTTTGGCGGCGGTTGTCTGATGGTATGGGGGGGGGGGGGGGGGGCAATCAACTGTGATGTCAGGAGTGATCTCATCATTGTCCACGATGCCCTTACAGCCCAGCGTTATGTTGACGTTATTTTAAGACCATTCTCCAGCCACTTTTGCGCCGTCACCGAAGACCAGGAGGTCCCCTTCTGTTTCAACAAGACAATGCCCGTCTACATACTGCAAGAATTACCCAGGCATTCTTGCAACAAGTCGGTATCACCGTTATGAACTGGCCCGCCGTTTCACCGGGTTTGAACCCATGTTAGGACGTCGTGTACGTCACCGCCAGCTACCACCGCGTAACGTCGCTGAGCTTGCACATTCCTGTGGCTTATTTGAGATGTTTGTGCCAATCCTTTCCGTCGTCTTCACGCATGCTCACGGGCCAATGGTGGACACACCAGAGACTGACCTTGATATGGGGGGGGGGGGGGGGGGGGAGTTGAACTTTTCGATTACGAATGCAACTCGATTACTGATGATAACTGGCCATGTTTCCATGTGAATGTATCTCATGAATACCAGTCATTAATGTCATATTACATTATCCATCAATTCATTAATAGTTTGTCGTTATTGGCAATGAAAAGTTGTTTTTGCGTTTTCATTGTGTCAGTATATCTATGCATATATTTTGCTACTAAATGTCTAATTTGATGTTCATTTTGGTTATCAAAGAGTAATCCACTGGCGTAGAAAATGCGCCAGAATAGTGTTAAAGGGGGTCTGCATGAAATTTTCCATGGGCTGTGACGTAACAGGAGAAGGGGGAGAGCACAGGACAATGCACAATGCAACCCCCCCCCCCACCACCACCACACCACACACACCCCATCCCCGAAATCGAACTTTTTTTCTTTCTTTTTTTTACTGTATTAAATTTCATAAAATCATACACCAGTGCATAGGCCTCTTTGTCTTTTCAGATTATGCGGGCCTACGATATACATCACTTTCATCGTATATTATGTCCCCTCCACCCCAGCCCCGGTCATTTAAAAGGTTTTCGGCAAATACATTTTTTTTTTTAACATTATTAATATTGCAATCTACTTACGTTTACTTGTTTAAAGAATTTGAATATATATTTTTATTACCAGTTAATTGCTGGGCATTGTAATGGTTTGTGGCATCTCAATATCGATTTTTCTAAATTTATTTCTTCCAATGGTCAAACGAAATTTGAAATATTTCGGCCAAGGGTCTTCCTAAATCTAGGCTATTTATTCTTATAACGCTTTATATTTAAAATATGTTAAGATAAGGTAGTTTTAAACAACATAAAAAAAAGCAGGACGTGTGTTTATTCTTTTGGGGAAAACAAACGGACAAACAGAAGTTTTGCTAGGGCTAGACATTTTAATTATTTTATGCAATTTTAATAAAGTAACTATGTTTGAATTTTCACCCCCTCCCGTTATTTTACAACTCCCATAAAAGTGGGATCTGACAAACTCGTAGACAGCTTGTGTGGCCCAATCCATGATAAAATCCTGACTACAATAACGAGTCAATCTAACTGAAACTATAATATATCTTACTAACTCTACACCCTAAAAGTCTTCTAGCAGATCTTGCCAAATATATTAAGGTAGTTTTTTTGGTAACCGTGTGCATGCACACTGCGTCAAGAAATGCACACAATAAAAATAACCCTTACAAGGAAAATAACCCTTAGCCTATGCCCAAAACCCCCCTGGCATATCCATACCATTTGCTATGCAAGTCATAACCTTAAGTAGATCTAACTAATGCCAATGTTTGCCTATGTTCAGATGACCTTTCATTCAGCCAATCAAAACACTGCTGGCATAACCGAGCTGTATTTAAACAAGTCATGACATTGACAAGATCATTTGGACACGACTCCCGCCCCAGAAGTGGTCACTGGCGAAGTCAGAGGCTAGATCCGGGGCGGGCGTGCCTGAGCCCTTGTGGATAGGGGCACATTAATAGAGTTGCCCATTGCCCATTTGGACACGACATTGCTTCAATATTTTTTTAATTTAACACTACTGTCCACCCCCTCTTCCTTTTCTCTCCTTTGAATTCAATCTTATTTCTTTCCGATTTGGTAGCTCCCACTTTACAATTTATTTCGCTGTCCACCTTCACGTCCCAGGCCTGGTCTTTCCAACCCCTCAGGTGCTAATCTCGTGGCCATCCGTGCCACACACCTGCCAATTCATATCAGTTTTTATAGCTGTAGGCTTAATCAGACCACTACAGTGTTCAGTAGTTACTTCTAGCATTGTTAAAAGGCACTTGTAATCTCCCATTACTGGTGGTCGTTGGTGCCATGGGTCAGTCCAGCTTTATTAGTAGCAGACAAGGATGCTGTGTGTGTGTGTGTGTGCGCGCGCGCAGTGAAGTTAACAGGGACTGCACCATGCAGGAAGTCAAGACAGATAGGAGATGGTGTGGACAGCTCAGAAGACAAAACCAGAGGAAACAGAATATCAATGAAAGTGTGAGACAGTTTTGATGGATGGATGCATGTTTAACGACACCCCAGGACGAAAAACAAATCGGCCATTGGGTGTCAGGCAATGCCAGCTTTGATGAGATTGAACTACCTACGTCAGCTTGATTATCCAGCAGTTTATCCACTGGACCATGGAGCTCACATCGGTTCATGATCAAAGATCACAACCTGACCTAGTTAACAATGGGAAAGCTAATTATTTACAAAGCAATATTTTATGTGGTAAATTTATTTCATTTGAAGACAAGTGTAAATTTAAAAATAATAAAAAGACAAGTGTCCATTTATAACCATTCTGAAATTAAAACATTTATGCTGTTAAATCAACAAAACGTAACAAAGTACATTGTACATAATAATATCAAAATTAATAAGACAAGACAAGTGGAATGTTGTCAATAAAAGTAATTTTGACAAATACATGGACGGAATGCAGTATTAAAAAAACAAAATCAACTAGAACTCACATAATACTACTAAAAAAAAATAGCATGAATTAAAATGAAGCAAACTTTTGTTATTTTGTTTCAAAATTTCATACAAAGTTGAAAGGTAGAAAGCAAACATGTTAATACCTGATACAAATTGTATTTACAATGTTTTTCTTGTAAATGGTCAGTATAAACCAATGTACCGGGTACTTCCCACAAACCATACGCTTTTCATGAAAGGTCCTTTACTAACACACACACACGCACACACACACACATACACAATGGACACAAAATCAAATTAAAAAACAATCAGTCATTGGATCAGTCACACTGAACCAGATTTGAGACAAAATTACTTTAAAATACCCATGACCAGGCAAATATGCATAGTGGATGTCATGTTACAGATGATACACTATTATTTATTAGGTTCTATTAAAAAATTAAATAAAATTACTTAACATTCACTACTTACTTTCAATCACATAATCGGTTAGAATTATATGAACATAGGGATTTTAACAATAAGCATCATGCATCTCTTGTCGAGTTCACAAAGATCTAGACCATACAATTGGCTAATTCTAACTAATAATTATTTAATATCAGTTTTCCTCATGTACACAATTTTTGGTCAATATTTTCACACACAATAATGATTTTTATAATCGACCATCACTTCGGTAGAGCCAAACCGATTGTTTTTCGATTATAATCAACCATCAGGACATCACCAAGTTCTATATTCAAACTTCCTAAATTTTTCCAATTAATTTGTTATCGATTCATCTTCCATTCTAGGACTTGTATAATATATTTGCAATTTCCAATATATACTCTTCAAAAAAAGAAACGCAAAAGGGTACAAATGGGTTATAACTCCGATTTTATGTTTCCTACCGGTTCATGCTTTGTGAATATAAGGTCATTGCATGTCCCAAACACATTCCCACGGTTACATTCGATAAAACGCAGCTACTGTAAAATAAAGTTTTAAAATGTGAATATTCGCAAAAACGCAGCCACGTGCAAACCATGTCACCACTGCACGTGCAACATGAACACCGACATTATAAAAGTGCAGGGTGTTCGCTTGCCTGGCCTCTGTATCTGGCCGACAGTTGACAATCCAGGACATGCCACATCTCAGTGAACCGCAGAGAAACAATGCCATCGGCCGACTAGACGCAGGCGAATCCAGAACGGCCGTTGCCAGGGCATTCCATGTGTCCCCAAGCACCATCTCCAGACTGTGGGACCGTTACCAGCAACATGGATCAACACGTGACCTCCCTAGATCCGGTCGACCACGGGTCACTACCCCCGGGCAGGACCGCTACATCCGGGTACGCCACCTTCGGGAACGATTGACTACTGCCACCTCCACAGCCGCAGCAATACCAGGTTTGCGCAGGATATCCGACCAGACCGTACGGAACCGCCTACGTGAGGTAGGAATTCGTGCCAGACGTCCAGTTCGAGGTGTCATCTTAACACCACAACACCGTCGACTCCGACTGCAGTGGTGCCAGATTCATCGACAATGGCCTCAACTGCGATGGAGACAGGTGTGGTTCAGTGACGAGTCCCGATTTCTGCTCCGACGTCATGATGGAAGATGTCGCGTGTATAGGCGTCGTGGTGAACGTTATGCGGCAAACTGCGTGCAGGAAGTGGACAGATTCGGCGGGGGTAGTGTCATAGTGTGGTCAGCCATCTCACACACTGGCAGAACTGACCTGGTCCACGTGCAGGGCAACCTGAATGCACAGGGCTACATTGACCAGATCCTCCGGCCACACATCGTTCCAGTTATGGCCAACGCCAACGCAGTGTTCCAACATGACAACGCCAGGCCTCACACAGCACGTCTCACAACGGCTTTCCTACAGAACAACAACATTAATGTCCTTCCTTGGCCATCGATACCACCGGATTTGAACCCAATTGAGCATCTATGGGACGAGTTGGACCGACGCCTCCGACAGCGACAACCACAGCCCCAGACCCTGCCCGAGCTGGCAGCAGCCTTGCAGGCCGAGTGGGCCACCATCCCCCGGGACGTCATCCGTACTCTGGTTGCTTCAATGGGCAGGCGGTGCCAGGCAGTTGTCAACACACGCGGAGGCCACACCCGGTATTGACTCCAGATGACCTTGACCTTGGTGGTGTGTCCTATTACTTACTCACAATGGACTAGAGTGAATTGTGAACAATCCTGCAACATTTGGTAATTATCGGACTCACCATTCAATAATTAAATCAATTCTCCAAATGTTACGACAATGTGGTTTTGCGTTTCTTCTTTTGAAGAGTATATATGCTATTTTTCGTAGTAGTACAGTAATAATAACATGCACTTTAAGAGTACTGCTAAAGCAATACGTCTCCTACCTGACCCAACAATTATTCATATCTCATAAATTTAAGGGCCAAACATCTGTGAAAAGTCGGTAAATCACCATGAAAGTTAAACTTGATCAGTGACAGTACATGGTAATTCACCTCAATATTTTCAGGTATTGCAAAACAAGTACGGAAAACAAATTTTCATATCTCCTAAATTCAAGGGCCATAGCTGTCAAAAATTAATAAATTGCCATGAAAGTCAAACTTGATCTGTAACAGTACACGATAAAGCTATACACAAAATTTTAGCTCAATATCTCAAAGCCTTCTGCAAAAAACATCCAGAAAACATATGTGGGACAGACAGACAGAAGGACGGAGATGAAACCTGTAGTCCCCTCCGACTGGACCGGTAGGGGACTAATATAGTAATAAAAAGCTCATCTCAGGAAGAACAACACTGTACTTGGTAATACAGGGGCAGATCTAAGAGGGAAGAAATACCAGTACATGTAAAGATCAGGTCACCACTAGATTAGGGTAAAATAGGTATGACATCATACCCAAAATATTTTGCAGATTTTTTTTTAAAAGTTAACCTTTTGACAAAATTAATCCTAAACATAACCCATTTTCTTTCTCGGAGAGGCCCCCATATACACTGTTGACTGTGGTTGCATTCAATTTGATAGCCCATGGATACCCAAAACTTTCTTTCTGGCAGAAACACCGTCTGTTTGTCAATAAATTTTAAATAGTTTTTACTTTCTTAAAGCAGTATATTATAAGTTGTGCAACTTACAATGACAGCTTTAACCCAAATCATAGAAATTTAAAACGAAATGATGTGCTGTCAGTTTTTCTGACAGAAGACATTTTTGGGTATAGTGCTATGGAACTGAATGCAACTAGGGCCTCCCCCAAAAAGAAAATGGGTTAAGTTTAGGGTTAAGAAAATCATACAGTAATGATAAGAGTAATTAATTTTGTCAAAAGGTTATCTTAAACAAAAAAACAATTTGCAAACAAATTTGGGTAAGGCACCATACCCATTTAACCCTGGCTGTGTAGGAAAATAACCAACTCCATGGTTGATCATCTGAAGTTATGGTTGTATTACTAAATTATAAATTGATAGACTAGTAGGAATTTTTTTTTCTTTCTGGTGGGACTAGTGATGCATGCCCCATTCTGCACCCCTGTAGTGTATTTTCATTCAACTTTAAAGTACTGATACTTAGTTTAAATATCAAAAATAAAGTAGCCTTTACACTGGTAAATCTCAAGAGTTCTCATTTAAGAATTCTCATCCCGTTTCACAAATCCTAGATCTGCCCTTGTAACAGTAGTTATATCTATACAAGCATTATTACCAGATTGGTCGTAGAGATATATTACAGTAAGGTTAAATTAATCTTCTGTAGAACAACGGTAATGGCATATGTCACTGTATGACACAGGCCTGAGAATGTTCTCCCTGGACTCCTCTGGCTAAATAAATTGCTTGCATCCACTCTTGTTGAAGAACTTCATTTTCTGCACATATGTAGTGTAAACGTCCATTTTCTCTACTTTTAATACGAAAAGCAAACTGCTTTCCATCAATATTTGACTGTGTTATAAGTGCACCTTCTAAAACGATTTTCTTTTTCAACGATCTTTCCTGAAAATAAAGTAGTTATAAAGCATACAGTAATTTTATTTTTATGTAGTTCTAGTTACAAAAGCCACTGAGACATTAACATAAATTATTAGTCATCATGACATGAACATGATACAGTACATGTTTAAAAGATAATTATGCAGTTATAAAACAAAAAGAAGAAAGTGAAATAATATATTTGGTGGTGGCTATATCCTTACATGACTTGTTCATATCAACCCGTATCCAAGGCCTATAACACAGGCTTGCATATAAGTCTAGTTTTGCGTAACCCATTTTTCATTCTCACCAAAAAAATAGACATTAAAATTAGTTTACACTATATCATTTGTTATTGTTCACATAATGATATATTTGTAATGGGTTATGCAAAATGAAATGGGTTACCTGAAAATTTTTTGCATAACTCATATTTGGGTTACACAAACTTTTAATTCTAAGAGGCCTGTAACAAAAATAGTGGTATTTACTGTCCTGCCTGGGATTTAGCTCAGTTGGCTGAGTGCTCGCTTGAGGTGCTTGCATCACAGGATCGAACTACCTTGGTGGATCCATTCAAATGATCGCAGGTTTTCTCATTCCAGCCAGTGCACCACAACTGGTCAAAGACTGTGATATGTGCT
This sequence comes from Gigantopelta aegis, assembly GCF_016097555.1. Lineage (NCBI taxonomy): Eukaryota > Metazoa > Mollusca > Gastropoda > Neomphalida > Peltospiridae > Gigantopelta > Gigantopelta aegis. The sequence goes on from NC_054702.1 coordinate 62,538,973, forward strand.
TTTCTGTCTGTGGAAAAGTGTACATAAAAGTTTCCTTCCTGCATTAGAAAAAATGTAGCAGGTTTCCTCTGATGACTACAGGTAAGAATTACCAAATGTTTGACATCCAATAGCCGGTGATTAATTAATCAATATACTCTAGTGGTGTCGTTAAACAAATCAAACTTTAACTTTACTGTCCTGCTTATGAGAAAGTGCTTATAAAAAAGCACTCGTTGCTTTTTGGAAGGAGCAACATCAAGTTGGCTTTTATCTCTATCTTGAATAAGTATCAAAATAACCATATGTTAGACACCAAATAGCCCGAGTACTCTTGATGGTAAGACAGCTAGATGGACATTTGGACAGTTATGAACACTATATTATTGTATAGTATCACCGTCAGAGACCTATCTATATAAATTCTGTGCAATCGCTGCCTTCCAAAGGGTAGTAAAAGATTTCCACTCTATACAACAACAATCCTATGTTTGACGTTAAATACCTTTACATCGATCATGTTCGAGCGCCCTGATAAAAAAAACCAACAAACATATTTATCACTAAGCCTACAGGAAGAAACCTGACAGTACCCACTTTCAAAAATGTTCCTATTAAATATGTATTTGCTGACAGGTTTCTTCCTGTAGTGTGTGTATTAGTGATTAATATGTTTAAAACATTTTATCAGAGAGCTCGAAAATGATCGATGTAAAGGTATTTAACGTCAAACATAGGATTGTTGCTGTATTCGAGCGGGAACCTTTGACTACCATTAGGTAGGCAGCGATTGCGCAGAATTTATATAGGCTGATATGACGGTAAGAGAGTGTTGGTAACTGTCTAAATGTCTGTCCCATTATTCTATTAAAATGTTGGGGGTTTTTGTAAATAATTTCAGTTTGGTTTGATGTAAGAAGAAAAATAGGTTTTAAAAATAAGAAAAATAACCAAAATTTGTGTGTGCAAGTTACAAAACAATTGGCTCAGAAATAGATAGGCTAACTTTTAGTAAATTCAATAGTATGAAAAAAGGCGTTCCCCGTTTGACAGACTATAGCTCTCTTAGGCCTGTAGCAACCGGGGAAAGGGGGGGGGGGGGGGGGGGGAGAGGAGCCACCATTCGAGGACGAACATGTACGTGTTTTTTTCTACGCTAGATAAATAAAGGTACAAATATGGCTTGTGACCCACAGCATATGATGTGCACCCCCCCCCCCCCCCCACACACACACACACACACACATCCACAGACCCACCTCACACACAGTCCCTACTGAACTGCCAACTTGTTTTAGTTGAAACTTCAAAAAGCCTTTATAGACTGGGTTTTACCTCTGGCGCTTTGCCGTACAGGAGGACATCATTTCTCAGATCAAACCAGCGACGACGCCACCGATGTGTCAGACGTCCTCTTTTTATCAGCCACCCGGATTGGCTGTCTCCACCAGCACCAACATCTTCATGATCGTTGTACAAATTCATGTCGCGAGTTGTAAGGTAAGGTATTTTGTCGATAGTTTCGCGCGGATTTAATAACAGTGTTATCTAAACGACCATTTATGACATACTACGTAGCCCTTTGCTGAAACGAAACGAAAGCATTGATCACACCGCGGTGGAAGAGGAAAGGAGAGCACAAGCAAATTTTCTTTTTTGTCAATATATTTTTCAACCCCCTATAAATAAATTTTTGTCGTCACAGTCAGTATCCCTTTGCTAAATTTCCTGTATTCAGTGTCTAAGTTCTAACATGGTTATTTCGAAACTTGGTCGCATACTATGTCATAGGTGTACGAGCTCCCACTTTTATAGGGACATTTATAAAGTTGTAAAGCCAGTTTTTGCCTGAATTAAGCTAAAATGCCCAAATTTGGATAACATATAAATTCATATTCTTACGCACCCGTTGGAAAGAACATAGACCTATCATTCGTTATTTTTGACAACACAAAGTCATACTTGTTTTTAACAATTTCAAGACATACGACTGGCAGCTCCTAGGTAATGACCAGGTCACCAATGCCATACATCCAATGAAAAAACAGCACGATCAAAATCGATTACACTGTGACGTATAGTTAACCTACAAGTGTAAGGGCTGTAAATACTTTTAGTCGAAATAGATGCAAAAATATGCTTAAAACCTTGTTTTTGAGGATATGTAAGAAATGAAATAATACATGAGTGACCGTTAGATACCATTTATCTTACAATTCGTTGTTTAAAAACGTATCAAACTCGCTATCGCTCGTTAGAAAACTTTTAAAACAACTCGTTTTAAGATAAATGGTATATAACTGTCACTCATGTATTATTCTCTTATTTAAGCATTACCTCCAAACAGCTATAAAGGGTTGAAAACGAATCACTACGCATTTTTAAATTTTTGCGGGTAGAATAATGAAAATACATGGTTAAAAGGTCTCATTTTGACCGAATATCTCTGGGTTATTATTAGTCCCAAATTCAGGTTTGTATTTTCAAAAATAAAAAGTCATTATTTTTGTTCAAGTTATTGGATGACTTGATAGGGGATCATATGTCAGTGTTAGCAGCGCACTTTTCTTCCAAAAAAGTAATAAATGACCTTATCGAAACTAGGTCACCCGCTCATTTTGTCAGTACTGTAACATGATTGTAAATTAATCACAAATTAATGACAAAACATACATCATCAAAACTTTTTATCCCTAACTGAATTTGAAAGGTTTTCTACAAAATGAGCTTCTTGGTTGTTTTTCTACTGGCTTTAAATAATAAATAATGAATTTAAAGTGACACTTTTCTTAAACAACGTGCAAAATTAATACTTTTAAAAGAAAAAGCTTGAGGTAGTTTAGATGCAGTAGAAAATGTTCACCGTTGATTAAAATTTAAAATATTTCGTTTGAAACGAGAAAATAAAATTTGGAGCACACATAAATGATTTTATTCCCTGTTACGGTACTGACTTGCACGTTACTGTACTGACCTGCGTTACGGTACTGACAAACATCACTACTGAAATGTTGTCTTTCTTAAAGGAAAAAAGAAGTTACAATACTATGCAAATTAATTTCTGAACCAAACAACAGCAACATAGGTAAACAAAACAATTTATTAGGCAGTTCCATTCGTTTAAAATGTATTTTAACACTCTTCCCCCACCCCCCATCTGTTGTAAACATGCCTACATGTACAATGCATGTCCCGTATAGGGCGATACGCGAAATTATTTACCTCACATATGCATGTGTATTAAAAGTTAACTAGGGGTGGGACGTGGCCCAGTGGTAAAGCGCTCACCTTATGCGCAGTCGGCCTAGGATCGATTCCCATCGGTGTGCCCATTAGGCTATTTCTCGTTCCGTCCAGTGCTCCACAACTGGTGTAACAAAGGTCGTGGTATGTACCCTCATGTCTGTGGGGTGATGCTTATAAAAGATCCATAGCCAATCTGTATCTTTTTGTTGTGCTGGGCTGTCATTAAACATCCATTTATTCATTCATTCATACATAAAAAAATGGCTTGCTGCTTATCGGAAAAGGTAACCCTTCGCATGGAGATAGCGGGTTTCCTCTCATTATCTGTGTGGTCTTTAACGATATGTCCGACGCCATATAACCGTATTTAAAGTGTGTTAAGTGCGTCGTTAAATAAAACATTCCATCCCTCCTTCAAAGTTAACTAAGTTAATGTAGATTTACTAGAAGTTTACTTTTGTGATTCATAGATACCAAATAAAAGGAGAGTGCATATGCCTAGTTCACCACCCAGTCGATGCCAAAGAGGTAATGCACTTAAATTAATCGAGTTATTGCGTGTTGGCCACAAAGAAAACAAAACAAAAAACAACAACAAAGAAACGAAAAAGAAAAAGTAAATCGATTATCACCAATTTCATACATTCTACTATCGAGAACAGATACCTCGTCAGCATCAACGATCTGCCTGAATGTATGACAATATGTCAAAATGAGCTCCCACTAAAAGCACTTCTAAACAATTAAAAATGTTTTAATCAATATCCACTAGCTGTTCCCACAAGCCTTTTTGTACTGTCTTGAAAGCGTTGTAACGTTCACACTCAATACGTTGTTAGTATTACGTCATATTTGATTCCATGATGCAAACGCCTTAGTTAAAACACATTTAATACCTAAACTCTTCCAGCCTATCCTATTTAGCTGAAACGGTGTGAAAATTGTCCAGACGCGGTTTTGGTTGAAACGTTTTCACGTCATAACAGCACTGTATTCGAACAACCAAACATTTTTGTCGTTAAAACATTTCCAAAACGGTTCTGAAACGTTTCGAGACGCTGATAGGAACACCGCTTCAAAATGCTGCCCGATAAGCACAACCTCAAATGTGTGTTCTGATTTCAAGTGGTATGCGATGTAGGCACTATTGAAAGTACGTATGTTTTTTCAGAGTGCCATCAGTTTGGTGAATTAGCAGAAGTCACCGTACAAGGTGCCAGAAGTAAAGGCAAACAAAGGTACACTTCGGTAGATATTTAGAAGTCCACATACTTCACTCTTTTTTTCACCATCTCTATATTTATTACAGTATGTCACATGTAGCCTGACGAAGTCCATGTACCTTTAAAAACTGCTGTATTTCTCCGCCTCACTTTCTCTTCATCTCGAATGCATAAGCATATTTTGCTTGTCACAAGAAAGTTGATCTAAATGCTTTAAAACCCCCAAAACGTAGTATTAAAAAAACCCCAAACAAACAAAACCCCAGTCAAGCCTGAGTATTTGGTATTCTGTTTGTCGAAATGTTAACTATTTTATTCCCAGAGTTCCGGATCTCCTTTATTGAAAAAATACGTGAATATGAAGTTGCTTGGCTATCATGGTTAAACAATGTCAGTGCGACGTGTAAAAACAAATCTTCCTATTCCACAAGAGGTGTTGGGAATATTACACAAGATCGAAGATTTTGGTACAGTGGGGATTTCGAGGGTGTATATATGCTAATTAAAGTTATGAAGTTTTGCGAACGTACCCTGTATATGGTGTCTTGTGTCAGTAGCCTGCTGACTAACATTACCATATATTTTATTGCCCCTCGCAGGCAAATTAATTTCAAAACAATGAATTTAAACGCTGATAACTGTCATAGTCGCACAATCAGTTGATAAACTGGTAGGCTACTGGATATCGGTTTAACAGAAACGATGTAATGACAGGACACACGTACGGTACACGTCAATGTTTTAAATGTACTAATCAAAGACCCAGAACTACTGAACACTGGTGTTTCATAGAGTGCCCGATCTTTTTTTTTATAAATTATATTTGGGTATGAGGCATACAGAAACAATATGAAATGTCATTATTTTGTAAAGGAAAAATCATCTTCATTTGACGGATCTAAGTCCTATATTAAATGAATGGTAACTATTCTGTATACAGTTTATTGCATTAAGTATTACAAAACAATTATAGCAAAGCATAAACACATCTCAATAATTCAGTGACGTCTGCAGTTTTATGAGAGGTTGCAATATCAAAAATTTATTTTGCCGCACTGTAAGTTAAACAAACATACATTATATGTTGACGAAAGCAATCTTACTTAACAAAAATAAATAAATAAATAAATTATGTAATAATGTGTCAGCACCGTAACACTGTATCAGTACCGTAACGAAAAAAACGTTACGGTACTGACTACATTTTACAGAAATGACACTATTTACTTAAAATGCATAGCTGTATGCAATGTTTCATGGTGCCATATCCAATACGCCATTCTTTTTTTTTAGATAGTTATATGGTCATTTAACTGCCAAACTCACAGAATCCATTGCGAATCTGCTTTACGGTACTGACCTTTTACTAAACATACCAACTCCACCTTTAGTGGCAAATTGACCAAAACTTTGTAATCACACAAGCGATTTTGCCTGCGGTGTTCGTAAAATAGTGGTAATAACAACTTTTAAATAATCATACAATAACCGTATTTAATTCAACAAGTTATATAAAAGGGACATTCCTGAGTTTGCTGCAATTTTTAAGATGTTATCGAATAACAGAGACTTTCTAACGACTGTAATTACATATCAAATATATTTTTCTGCATAAAATATTAGTGGCTGTATATTAAACGTGTTTTTGATCGTTCTAATATTTGTACTAGGTTAAATTTCATTTTATTTCCTAAAAATTATTTTTTCGTACGTACGAAATTACTTGAAGACAAAATCCAGTTTGGGCTTCTTACAAATATTAAGACGACTAAAAACACATTGAATATACAGACACTGATATTCTAAACAAGAAAATATATTTAATATGTAAGTTTAATCGTAGAAATATTTTACTAGTCTGAAACATCTTACAATGTAACAAACTCAGGAATGTCCCTTTAATGTTGCCTATGTTAACGTCGCGTTAAGGGAGGTCTATTGACATGAAACTTGGCGACAGAGTAACATTTGCCTCCAAACTATTTTTAGTAAATGAAACTGATGTTTCCATGCTGTAATATGAACAAAAAAACTTTTAATATATCAAAAACATATTTATTTGATAATTATTCACGTATATCGATGATAGCCCTGACAACACATCGCTTCCCCCATTCTGACGACATGCTGATTTTGCTGACATGTGATAGCATTAGCATAAAAAAGTTCATAATCAGCGAACATCAGAAACAATATCTTGGGGAGAATAATGACTTAATATTGTAGGTTACTATTTAGTTAGAAATCATGAGAATCTTGTGAGTATTCTTGTAAAAATTAGCTCCTAAAGGCTGGCGACATCAATTTGGAATTTCGTCTTTGCCCGAATTTCGAATATTTGTTTTACAGCTGCCCCCTGCCCTCCACCCCTGTTTAGTCGAGAGAGACTCTTAGAGAGGAATCTTGACAGAGAGACAGAAAGCGACAGAAATGAAAAAAAAGGTACTTTGGGTTTGTCGAAGGTAGCCAAGTTCCCAAAGGGAGCGAGATCTGTACGGTGGTTCGGGAGTATGTTTACCGGAAATTGTTGAATATTGCTATCGGTGTTTAATTATATAGAAATCATAAATATCTGAATAGGCTTATATCACAATTTGCGCAGATATATTATTGATATACGTAGCACTGGTTCAGCAAAAAGTAACTGGCGAGGATGGGCTAGCAAATGAAACAACCTGTAAGCCACCCAAAATATATATTTGAATGTAATACCTTATATAGCTTTGTAGCCTTAACACCTTGTACAGATGCGTGAAAAATCGAATACTTCTAACGTCCATATATCAGGTGTCCTCCCCCCCCCCCCCCCAAAAAAAAAAAAAGAAGAAGAAGAAGAAAAAAGATAACCCTACTAAATATGGCATTGGCTGAAAATTATGGGGACTGTAATTTTTCTTTTTCCTCGCCTTTTTCTGATTGATGCACAGGCTACGCCCTTGGCCTGCCATTCAACGGACAATCAATCGTAGTATTACAAAATAATTTCTACAAATTGTAACATTCTGTTCAACACATTGATATATTGTACAACAGGGTTTTATATTTAGAAACTGAATCGCATTAATCTCAGTGGACCCATTATCGGATTTAAAAAAAAAAAAAATTGGACAACGAGTGACCCACGACTGGTATGTGCTGTCCTGATGTGCATATAAAAGATCCCTTCCTGCTAATGAAAACAGGTAGCGGGTTTCCTCTGAGAATACGAGTAAAAAAGAGGCGGGATTTAGCTCAGTCAGTTGAGTACTCGCTTGAGGTGTTTGCGTCGCAGTACCTCGATGGATCCATTCAACTGATTGGGGGTTTTTTCTCGTTCCAAACAGTGCACCACAATTGGTCAAAGGCCGTGGTATGTGTCTTCCTGTTTGTGGGGAAGATCCGTTGTTGCATTAGAAAAAATGTAGCGGGTTTCCTCTGATGACTACGTGTCAGAATTACGAAATGTTTGACATCCAATAGCCGATGGTTAATTAATCACTGTGCTCTAATGGTGTCGTTAAACAAAACAAAACAAACAAACTAGTAAAAAAAATTACCAAATCGTTTGACATCCAACAGCCTACGATTACTAAATCAATGCACTCTGAATTACATTAACGCCACTGGGTATTTCGTTCATTAATTCGGAGTGGATTACAGAAAAAAGAAAAAAATATGTTTTGTTTAACGACACCACTAGAGCACATTGATTTGTTAATCATCGGCTATTGGATGTCAGACGTGGTAATTTTGACATAGAGGAAACCCGCTACATTTTTTTATTAGTATGCACCATCCCACAGACAGAATAGCACATACCACGGTCTTTGATATATCAATCGTGGTGCATTGACTGTAACTAGAAATAATGATTATAAGAACTAAAACACACACACACACACACACACACACACACACACACACACACACACACACACACACACACACACACACACACACACACACACATATATATATATATACATGTGTATGTTTGCATGTATGTATGTGTATATATATCGGATGCCCCACACAAAAACACAACAACCCCAAAACAACAACAACAAAATAAAATAAAAATAGCAACAGATTCAAAATTGTAAGTAAAAACATCTGACATCAAAAGCTAAGTAGGCCTAAAATTGTTATCTACTTTTGTTTACTTCAAAGGGTGTCCACCGTCTTGCTCGTAAATTGCCCTCAAACGGTTTTTTTCCCATGAGGAAGGAAGGGGGGGGGGGGGGGGGGGAGAAAGAAATGTTGTATTTATATGGCGTCAAACATGTGGTTAAGAACCACATAGATATTGAGGGAGGAAACCCGCTATCGCCACTTCATGGGCTACTCTTTTCGATTAGCAGCAAGGGATCTTTTATATGCACTATCCCATAGACAGGATAGCACATACCACGGCATTTGATATACCAGTCGTGGTGCACTGGCTGGAGCGAGAAATAGCCCAATGGGCCCACTGACGGGGATCGATCCCAAACCGACAGCGCATCAAGCGAGCGCTTTACCACTTGGCTACATCTCGCCCCCTTTCCCACGAGAAAATCGATTTTCTGATTTCTTTTCATTTCTCTGTTATTTTGTCCTTTACTTTCTTATCCGTGAATACTGCCGTGCCGTAAACAAAGGTAGATAACAATTTTACTCTAAAGCTTTTGGCATCGCATTTTTTTTTTTTTAAATTACAACTTTGAATCTGTTACTATTTTTAACAATGTTTACCGAATGTGGCAAATATTCATATAGTATTGAGTGTGAAATATTAAAATTACAGTCCCCATACTGTATACCCAATGTCATATTCAGTAGGGTTACCGTTTTCTTTTTTCTTTATGGCGTGGGGGGGGGGGGGGGGGGGGGAGACCTGTTGTAAAATACATACATGTACTTACTATGGTATATATGTCATAGAGCTATATGTTTTATGGATAAAGTGTGTCTTACTGTATTTGAGAATCACGTGCTGCTCATTAATAATCAGCGTGCTTTATCTCGCACAAATTAGCAGGCAGTTCAAGCAGACAAGATGATGACAACGCATGTCTTGGACGCATTTCCTGGGGAACTCACAAGGCGTACACAGGACATACGTGCTTGAACCGTTACTGGATACAAGCACATGTCATATGATTGATTGGTAGATAGATCGATACATCGACCGACCAAGTGACTGATTGGTTGGTTGGATGCTTGGATTTGTTGATCGATTGCAGTTGTTAAGTCACTGAGTTTTTGATGGTAGGAACTGTATAATAGGTTCGTATCCCAGAACATCCAACAACTGTCGGCTCTTAACTGACAGAGAGTATGTACCCATGACAGTGTGCTTGAACCTCATTGAACACTGTCAAAATTATGATATGCATATGCGTGTTTGAACCAAAACTGTAACGTAGGAAGAAGAAGTTTGTTTTGTTTAACGACACCACTAGAGCACATTGATTGGCTATTGGATGTCAAACATATGGTCATTTTAACAGTTAAAGAGATGAAACCAGCTACTAATGGCCAGCATGGGCATCAGATGCTGGCAACTTGGGAAGGGGTGGAGGCAGCTGGTAGGTACTGCGAGAGGAGGGAGAGAAAGTTTGTTTTGTTTAACGACACCACTAGAGCAGACTGATTAAAGAGACATTCCTGAGTTTGCTGCAATTTTTAAGATGTTATCGACTAACAGAGACTTTTTAACGATTGTAATTACATATAAAATATTTTTTTTTCTGCATAAAATATTAGAGGCTGTATATTAAACGTGTTTCTGATCGTTCTAATATTTGTACTAGGATAAATTTCATTTTGTTTTCTAAAATAATGTGTGTTTTTTGTACGTACGAAATTATTTGAAGACGAAATCCAGTTTGGGCTTCTTACAAATATTAAGACGACCAGAAACATATTGAATATACAGACACTTATATTCTAAACAAGAAAATATATTTAATACGTATGTTTAATCGTAGAAATACTTTATTAGTCGGAAATATCTTACAATGCAGCAAACTCAGGAATGTCCCTTAATGAATCATCGGCTATTGGATGTCAAACATTTAGTAATTATTACACGTAATCATCAGAGGAAACCCGCTACATTTGTCCTAATATGCACTTCCCACAGACAGGAAAGCATATACCACGGCCTTTGACCAGTTGTGGTGCATTGGTTGGAACGAAGGGAGAGGACAGAAAAAGGAGGATGAAAAAGAGAAGACGAACAAGTAATGAATGTTTTTAAAGGGTACCGCAGCACAAAGAATACATCGACTACTGGGTGTCATTTTAACTTATTTTCGTGCTTATATTCTATTACGGTTCAAGCACGCAGTCCTGGACACACAGCTCAGCTATCTGGGCTGTCTGTCCAGGACAGTGGGTTAATTGTTAATGGTTAGTGGTATAGTGAGAGAGAAGAGGATGTAGTGGTTTTACACCTACCCGTCGAGTCGTTAAAACTTGATCTGGGTCGGAGCTGGTATCGGGCTGCGAACCCTGTACCTACCGGTCTTATGCCCTATGGTTTAACCACGACATCACCGAGGCCGGTAATGAAATGTTTGAAGATAAAGAAATAAGAATGTATCAGTACACGCCCTAACAATTAACATATAATTGGGGGTGGGGAATAGACAGTAGGCCTAGGCGTAATATTTTGTTAATTATTGGCTGCATATTTTACATTTTAGTCCATTAATTTATTCCAAAAAAAATAACTGGCAGCATTTGGTCTTGTTGAAACATCAATAAAACACATTTAAAATGTAATACGGTCCACCGCCTTCCCTCGTGGCACCGCCTTCCCTCATGGCACCGCCCTCCTTTATCCCACAGCATCAAAACGTGCCGCAAAGTCATGATTAGTTGCACCGAGAACACTCACGTGTTGTCACAAAGTAGAAGCTTGTTTGTCGTAACCACCTTTCCGATTCACATTTTAAAATGCGTGCGTTCGTATTACATACAGACCAAACCAGTGCAAACAAAATGATCACCACCACAACGATTAACCGACTGAACACGCAATGCTGTGGCGTCGACAGCGGTTCGCACGACGTTCCCGACATTCAAGCGTAGGCGTCGTTGACTTTCTAGCTGTAGCCGCAAATCGTTCTGGCAAAGTTTATCCTGACTGAGAGGCGACCTGTCACTCAAAAAGTCGCGACACAGTTACGACGAAATTAGGTTTCTTGGTGCACCGACTGTCGTAGACTTGTACGATAACAAACATTTGGCACAGTGGCATCGGGGGAACTTTAATCAGTTTCTGATACGTGCTGTTAGTGTCTGACCAGGTGGCATTGACTTTCCGAAGAAGCGAGTGTGTTTGCGCCCGTGTCTCTGACAGGTAGAAGAAAATGCATGCTACTGAAAGCTTGAGTGACTGATAGGTTGGCAAATATGACCGACAACGTTGTCGTCGAAAGCCCTAGCATCGCTAAAGGAAAGTTTTCCTTTTGGATGCAGATAGGATTAACCAGGGAACAGATAAACGCTGAAGGGGAACTTACTTTGGCATCACTGAAAGAGGCAGCATGTTCGTTCGTCGATAGAAAGGTTAGTTTTTTTCGTGTGTCATTTCCGCGAGCAGGTTATTTCTGTCGAGATTTTCTCATAGCGCGTCACAGTGGGCACGCCCTGCTCACCTATTGAAAACATGTTGGGTCTGCCGAATTGTAGTGTTTAGACAATGATTTAACTGATTTTACACCCTGACATGTTTGTCAGTGGCATAACTTACTTTAGGCATGTTTATAGTTAACAAAGTAATTAAAAACTACCAGTCAAAATTTTAAAAAAAGTGGTAGCAGTTTGTACATTCATATTCCACATCTGTATAATATTAAAAGTATTATGATAATTTAGATTATAATAACATACTCTGGGAACATTTATTTTTCAAAATCTTGAGTCTAGTCAATTGAAAATTCATTAACAACTACTGTTTAATGTTTTAAAATTGTGTAGCGATCTCTAAAACTTGTCTACCAAATGGCTCCGAGATAAATTACAAAATGTTCCCTTATATTATGTACATATTTATTATATAGTAACAAATATATTGGGAAAGAATTCCGTATTCCTCTCCCCCTATGCAGTGTTTCTGCCAGAAAAAAATGTTTGGGTATGGCACTATGGAATTGAATGCAACCACAGTCAAAGAGGTATAGGGAGCCACCTCCAGAAAGAAAATGGGTTAAGTTATGGGTTAGGGTTAAGAAAATCATACAGTAATGATAAAAGGAATTAATTTTGTCACACAGTTAAAAACTTCAAAAAAAAAATCTTTAAAACAATTTTGATATGACACCATACCCGTTTTACCCTCTGGCAGAAACCCTGCTATGGGATGTAGAGTTAGCATTATTAACTCAATATTGTATTAACCACCACAAGTGACCTAATGGTTAGTTTTTTATTCAAACTTAGTATATAAACAGATCTCAATTTAACAGTATTTTTATTATTATTATTATTATTTTCTAATTAGACTGGGGTATCTGTTGTACACGTCAAGGTTATATTCATAAATTATTTATATTTATTTGTAGAGTGGGAAGCTATCTATACTTATTAAATTTTAATTTGGAAGCAAATGTTGAAATCTGAGAAGCAAGTTTTTCCACAGCAATGCAGAAAATTTGAGACAAACATGGACTTGTGAATATATCTGGAATACTGTAAAAAATAAGATGTGACTATATCTGGAATACTGTCAAAAATAAAATGTGACTATATCTAGAATACTGTCAAAAATAATATGTGACTATATCTGGAATAGTCAAAAATAAGATGTGACTATATTTGGAATACTGTCAAAAATAAGATGTGAATATATCTAGAATACTGTTAAAAATAAGATGTAAATATATCTAGAATACTGTCAAAATAAGATGTGAATATATCTAGAATACTGTTAAAAATAAGATGTGAATATATCTAGAATACTGTCAAAAATAAGATATGAATATATCTGGAATACTGTTAAAAATAAGATGTGAATATATCTAGAATACTGTCAAAATAAGATGTGAATATATCTAGGATACTGTTAAAAATAAGATGTGAATATATCTAGAATACTGTCAAAATAAGATTTAGAATACTGTTAAAAATAAGATGTGAATATATCTAGGATACTGGGTTAAAAATAAGATGTGAATATATCTAGAATACAGTCAAAATAAGATGTGAATATATCTAGAATACTGTCAAAATAAGATGTGAATATATTTAGAATACTGTTAAAAATAAGATGTGAATATATTTAGAATACTGTTAAAAATAAGATGTGAATATATCTAGAATACTGTCAAAATAAGATGTGAATATATTTAGAATACTGTTAAAAATAAGATGTGAATATATAGATCTAGAATACTGTCAAAATAAGATGTGAATATATCTAGAATACTGTCAAAAATAAGATGTGAATATATCTGGAATGAATATATTTAGAATACTGTTCAAAATAAGATGTGAATATATCTAGAATACTGTTAAAAATAAGATGTGAATATATCTAGAATACTGTCAAAATAAGATGTGACCGGCCTCGGTGGCGTCGTGGCAGGCCATTGGTCTACAGGCTGGTAGGTACTGGGTTCGGATCCCAGTCGAGGCATGGGATTTTTAATCGAGATACCGACTCCAAACCCTGAGTGAGTGCTCCGCAAGGCTCAATGGGTAGGTGTAAACCACTTGCACCGACCAGTAATCCATAACTGGTTCAACAAAGGCCATGGTTTGTGCTATCCTGCCTGTGGGAAGTGCAAATAAAAGATCCCTTGCTGCCTGTCGTAAAAAGAGTAGCCTATGTGGCGACAGCCGGTTTCCTCTAAAAACAGTGTCAGAATGACCATATGTTTGACGTCCAATAGCCGATGATAAGATAAAAAATCAATGTGCTCTAGCGGCGTCGTTAAATAAAACAAACTTTACTTTAAATAAGATGTGAATATATCTAGAATACTGTTAAAAATAAGATGTGAATATATCTAGAATACTGTCAAAAATAAGATGTGAATATATCTGGAATGAATATATCTGGAATACTGTTAAAAATAAGATGTGAATATATCTAGAATACTGTCAAAATAAGATGTGAATATATCTAGGATACTTTTAAAAATAAGATGTGAATATATCTAGAATACTGTCAAAATAAGATGTGAATATATCTAGAATACTGTCAAAATAAGATGTGAATATATCTAGGATACTGGTTAAAAATAAGATGTGAATATATCTAGAATACTGTCAAAATAAGATGTGAATATATTTAGAATACTGTTAAAAATAAGATGTGAATATATCTAGAATACTGTCAAAAATAAGATGTGAATATATCTGGAATACTGTCAAAAATAAGATGTGAATATATCTGGAATACTGTCAAAAATAAGATGGAAAGGGCAAGCTTCCTATGAAACTTATTTTCAACAAACATGCTTGTACATACGTGTTGTGTATTTTGAGAGAAGGTATTTTCCATGTGGTCTTTGCTATGCAAGCACTTGCTAACTGACCATGCTACAATTACTATTTGAGCAGCATTGTGCTGCCTGCACGTATCTATTTCGATTCTTGGTACGTTTAGTGTATACATTTTGTTGTTGTTTTAATGACATTTATAGTAGAACAAATTGTTCTTTATTTCCCAACAATTTCAAAAATGTTTTTAAAAAGTTTGTGTTGTTTAACGACACCACTAGAGCATATTGATTGATTTTTATTTATCATCGGCTATTGGGTATGAAACATTTGATAATTCTGACATACCACTAAATGTTTTTCATTAGACTCAAAGTATCTTTTATATGCACCATCCCACAAACATGATACAGAGGTGCAGAAAGTACTCACCTGCTCAGCCAAATGCGAGTAAAAATTCTGACGGACGAGTTAAAAAATGCAACTACCAGTCTGGCGGTTGATCTGGGTTTTTTCTGACCAAATTTTATTTATTGATTTTATTATTATATTTTTTGCATTGAATCTGCGACTCTATGTCAGCCATGCCAGAATTCCAAACCATTCAAACAAACTGTTCAGAATGATGACGAAAATTCACAATGATACATGTACTTCGGTAGTGCAGACGTTTCCATTTCGGATATACACGTCACCAAAAGCAGAGTCATGAATATTAAGTAGGCCTCGGTGGTTGGCCTTTATAGTCTACCATTGCCAATAGACTACTTCGGATTTCCGAATTGCGCAAGCACGATATTCCTGAAATGGGTTATAGTGAAAACGGCCCCAAACGAAAACGAAACCAAATTGGACAAAATGGAACCTACAGACCTTGCTTTTTAAGGTGCACGGGTGCGATCACATTCGTACAGTGCACGTAATTTCAGTCTGGCGAGTGTGAAAAATAACGCACGTTACACTTGACAAACAGCGCATGTAAAATACTTTTGTATATTGATTGCCACTATTTAAAAAAAATGTTATGAGAACGGTAGCGTCCACGCAAGATTTTAATATATGACTGGTACTTATCTTTGCTTTACAAATTGGAAAACACAGATTTAATAATAGTAGACATCTTCGTAGATGTACCAATCTGATCAAAATTCTTTGCCTATTTAATTTATTATTAATTAGAAACAGTCCACTTTTGTATGGTAATAGATCACAACATCTGATAAGGATAACTCGTTTATACTGTTCATATAGTTATGACAAAAAGAGAAATGGGATTGAATTAAATAGTGGCTTCTGTAGCCTACACAAATGAACTCGTTACGAAAATCAGCGAAGTCGGTAAAATTGTCTCGGTTAGTTCATAAGTGTTAGCCTACAAAGCTTACGTAAGGTCCCGGAAATGGAAATCATGTAATTTTATACTTTCTTAAAAAAATAAAAAAAAATAAAAAATAAAAAATAAAATAAAAAATTGGACGGAATAATAAAAAGAATGAAAAGAAATGATAATAGGTATGTAGGAATAAGCCTAGGTATTTTTTTTACGTCTATTATTTTTCTTTTTTATCATTAAAAAAAATCCAAATAAAACTTAATTTAAATATTAAATGTACACACTATAGTAACAGTAATCAGTGATCATTTCCGACAATTTAATTTTTGTTTCGTTTGTTAGAAAGTCACAGACCATGTGACTGGAACATGATTTGATGCACAGTAGTCTGTGGCATATTGACCAATCAGAGCTATTGGGGTCAGATTATTTTTACTCTTGGAATTCTGCACGCACACGCTGGTCTACTTGACAACTTATTATGCATTGATGATGGTGTCTAAAATTATAGGTTTTTTTATTATCTTTATTATGGCATCCCACGTTTGGAATAAACTCCTTTGCAATGACAGATTTTTTTCAGAGTTTGTGTATTTTGTTATTAACAACATTGGGGCCGTTCTAGATCAGTGACGTAATGCCGTCAGACCTGTTCATAACTTGTAGCGGTAGGTTAAATGACGTGTGTCAAAATGTTGAGGGAGGGAGATTGGTTGCGTAATTGTTGAATTAAAAATGTCACATGAATGTCAATGTCCCAACTAACACTATCAATTGAAGTAATTGTAGGCCCATGTTTCACGAGTTATTTAAAAAAAAAAAAGTTTTAATAATATGAGTCAGTAGTGCACATCTGATATGCTTGAGTTGTAGTTCATGAGCCACCTCCTCGGAACCAATATTTGTTTTCCCATCCCAACTATCCTAATCATGTTCGTTGTACATAATAATCAATTCAAGACAAGTTGATTCCTATATATGTTTCTCTGCACGTTCATCAAACCATCTAACACTGAAAAGGTATATATATAATTGTGTGCATCAAATTATCTGAATAGTACATATTAAATTGTGATTAAAAAATGAAATTGTCTTCATCAGTGTATACATGTCATAATTATATTTCTAATGTACTGCTCCTGAAACTTTTTAATAAACTATAACTCCATTCCTGAAAGGGAAAAGAAGTCAGACTACACTAATGAACCAAACAACATAAAATTAGAAGAAAACATTATTGATTTATTGGTTCATTTTTGCAACATATGTCTCTACATTTACTTGTACCAATTACTCGCCTTAGCATTTTGACGAGTGCGATTTTTCACTCGCCTAAGCATTTTGAGGTGTGCAATTTTTCACTCACCTTTGTTTTTCAAAAGGAAAGGACTGAACCTAGTGTTGGCTCAAGCAACACTAAAATTTATGGCTATATGGCTTAAACAGAAGCACAAAATTAAATGTATGGTTACAACGGCATTACAAACATACGTTGTTTATATTATTCAACATTTAATTATGGATGTTCCCCCCCCCCCCCCCCCAATTTTTTTTTTCCATAAACAACACCAAACAACCAAAAAACAAAAAACAAAAAAACAACATGAAATGGTTCTGTTTTGATAGTAATTTCGATCTAACATCATTCCTTGGAAACGGAGCTGGTCAAAGGTCAATAGTTCTTACAAATTATTTGTTTACATTAAAAATGTGTTCTGAATAGATTTGTCTGTAAAATACTTGTGGGATGTCACTTGAATTTTGTAAATCTATATGAAAGAAATGTGAAACACCTAGTCTTGACTACCGTATATCTTCGCCTATAAGTCGAATTTTTTTCACCCAAAAATTATTTTATAACTTGGGGGGTCGACTTATAAGAGGGTAAAAAAATTTCACCAAAAAATATTACTGTTTTGGGGATTATTTTACAAGTTTTATTGTTGAAGTATGCCATGTATTTATACTCAAATATGTTAATTTGACATTTATTTTTTATAACCTTTTGGGTTTGATTTTGTTTATTTGTCACGTGGGTTGGTAGATGCTGGGTGGTGAGGGTGTTCGGGGGCATGCTATTATTAAGATATTGTTAAAAATAATAAAATATTGTTCAATAGGCTGACGGACTAGTAGAAATTCTGGCGGGCTATTAAATTTTAGTTTGTTCTGGTCTGGCGGGCTAGAGAAATATTTTCCATTTCTGCACCAATGATGATAGCACATACCACCATGTGGCCTTTGATACACCAGTAGTGGAGCATTGGTTAGAATGAGAAATAGCCCAATAGGCCCACTGACAGGGATCGATCCTAGACTGACCACACATCAGCTGAGCGCTTTACCACTTGGCTACGTCGTGCCCCTAAATGTTAAAAAAGTACTAGGAGATAAAATCAAGGTTAAGCTACATATACTGCTCAGTGCTTGTGTTTTGAAAATTGATTTTAAGAAAGAAATTCTTCTCTCCTGAAATTATATGTAGGAAAGCAACTGAGTACTCTGTGTACAAATTCACTGTAATTTTGAGTCAATAATTTAGCAATATATTGGCATGTGACAAGGTTAACAGTTTTTGTTTTATCTATATGCAGAAATCATAATGTTCATGTCAAACCTAAGGACTACAAATTATAGAGCTGGCATTGTTTTATGTTGCCTGAAACAACAAATACACTTTTTTAAACATATTTGCCAAACAGCTTATGGTATTTTTTATCCAAAGTATTTTATCATTTATAGCAAAATGTATCAAATATATGCATTTATTCACTGAGTAGACTATATGCTCATACATACCAATATATTTGATGTTTCAACTATGAAACCTTCTTTTTAGTTAGTCTACAAAGTGTAAAAGTTAAAGTATGTTTTGTTTAATGACACCACTAGAGCACATTGTTTTATTAATCATCGGCTATTGGATGTCAAACATTTGGTCATTTTTGACTCCTAGTCCTAGAGGAATCCTACATTTTCCCATTAGTAGTAAGTGATCTTTTATATGAACCATCCCACAGACAAGATAGTACTAACCACAGCCTTTAATATACCAGTAGTGTTTTTGCCAGAAAGAACATTTTGGGTATGGCACAATGGAATTGAATGCAACATGGTATGAGAGGCCTCTTCCCCCCCCCCCCCCCCCAAAAGAAAATGGGTTATGTTTAAGATTAGGGTTAAGAAAATCATACATTAATGATAACAGTAATTAATTTTGTCAAAGGGTTAACTTTAAAAAAAAAAGCATCTGACATAAAATCTGGGTATGGCAACATACCCATTTTACCCTATGGCAGAAACCCTGAGTTGTTGTGCACTGGTTGGAACAAGAAATAGCCCAATGGGTCCAACGATGGGGATTGATCCCAGACCGACTGCGCTTGAAGTGAGTGCTTTACCGCAGAGCTACATCCTGCTTTGTCTACAGAAGGAGATCATTCATGTCACTGCAATAAAATACGAGCCAATGTAGTAATAATGTCCGGATAGGAAAATAATTAACAGCAAATTGAATACAGTGACAAAACTATTGAAATATTGTATTGAGTATGTCTAAACTGTGAACTATCCGCAGACCACATGTTTCAGTTACCCTGAGGCTGGTAGGAAGTACACCGGACTGAGTTCATGCGGTTCAATGGTGGGAATAGAAGAAGAGATGGTTACATGGAACAATCATTATTAAATAAACATTCCTTTTTTATAGGTGTGATTGAATGTCATTGTGTGTTTTTGTGTGATTGTGTGTGTGTGTTTGAGTGTGTGTTTGTGTTGTTTGTGTGTGTGTTCTTAGTGTTATGAAATCTGTTTTGTACATTTAGTTTTTTACCATTAAATTACATATTGTTTAGAAATTGAATGACATAGTATATGTCATTAACAGAGAACTTGTGAAATGTCAGTGTTATATGATCATTAAGAAAGAAATGTCTTATTTAACGATGCACTCAACACACTGTATTTACGGTTATATTTTGTTGGACATATGGTAAAGGACCACACAGATATTGAGGGAGGAAAGCCCCTATCACCACTCGTTTCGATTAGCAGCAAGGGATCTTTTATATGCACCATCCCATAGACAGGATAGCACATACCACGGCCTTTGATGTACCAAAGATGCAATCAAACAACGAAACAGGACCCTTGATAGGTTCAAACGCGAATCTACCGGGGATAACCTGAATACTTATCGCATTGATCGGGCAAAGGCTCGTAAAGCTATCAGACAGAGTAAGAAATCATCTTGAAGAAATTTGAGTTCTCAAACATCGGTGAAGTCTGTCTGGAATAGGATACGTAAAATCAAGGGAAACGAATCCAATAATACAGTTTGCCATTTGTCTGTCAATGATACGGATGTGACGTCTCATCGTGACATTGCCAATGTATTGGCAGATAATTTCTCTCATAACTCCTCTTCTTCTTTCAGTAGAGATGTTTTTACATCTGTCAGAAATAAAGCTGAAAAGCAACCTATTAACTATTCATATGAAAATGCTGAAGTATACAACAGACACTTCTCTTTGGAGGAGTTGCAGGACGCTCTACGTGGAGATCATGATACTTAAGTAGGACCAGATGAAATACATTATCAACTGTTAAAACACTTACCTGAATCCTTAATGGTTCTATTAAATATCTTTAACAAAATCTGGATTTTGGGTGACTTTTCTTCTGATTGATTCCTGTTCCCAAACCTGGTAAGGACCCAACAACCCCTACCAGTTATCGCCTATTGCTTTGACAAGTTGCATTTGTAAAACCATGAAGAATGATCAACCGTAGACCTGTCTGCTATCTTGAGTCTCACAAATTGCTTACTAGTGTGCAATGTGGGTTCAGGCTCAGATGTAACACGGTCGATCATCTTGTTAGATTTAAAACGTTTTGTAGGGATGCTTTCATCCATAACCAGCATTTGGTATCAGTCTGTTTTGACCTCAAAAGCTTATACCACAAGGAAGTATGGGATTTTGAAAGACTTCTATGGCGTGGGCCTAAGGGGCCGTATAGCTGCCTTTATTTGAAATTTCTTAAAGAATGGGTCGTTCAAGGTACGAGTGGGATCTATGTTATCTGATTCTCACTCCCAAGAGATGGGTGTGCCTCAAGGTAGCATCCTGTCAGTAACTTTATTTTCTGTGAAAGTTAACAGCATCACACAGTGTTTAAAACCTAGTGTTGATAGTCGTCCAGTATGAGTATCATTGAATGTCAGTAGCAGCTTTGTTTGAATAAGCTTCAAAAATGGGCAGCTGACAATGGATTTCGATTCTCAAAGTAAAAAACCATCTGTATGCCTATCTGCCAGAAAAGAGGTCACCATTTAGATCTTCAGCTGTTTCTGGACAAACGATACTGAACACTACTTATATTACTTACTTACTTGCATAAGTTATCAATTTTGGCAACTCCACTGTGTTTCTAATTATCCTAGTGTTTGCAGTATTTTAAATGTATTTTATACAAAACAGAACAGGTACATAACTGAAAAACGTGATTCTTTGATTCAGATAAATATAAAATAGTTCTTTGTTGTTTCCAGTTTCCTGAGCATGGTTTTTACAACCTCGTGGATAAGATTCTCCTGTTCCATCATGACGGTTCCAGTAACAATGTCCTCAACCTCATTTGCGAGGCCAGCCAGATCTACGAGGGCTGTCTTGTTGAAGTTGTTCTGTCAGGTAAGAGTTGTCACAGAAATTGGGTATCACCAGGATGTTTTGAAAGATGTTTCGTTTAGAGCTGGACAGTATACCGTTATATACTGTTTGGTATTAGTATCACGTCAATACCGATTTATCATACTAAGCAAATTTCAAAATACCAAAATTCTCGGGTTTTGAAAAATGTTATCCGCCATTTAGTAAAGCACTAACAATATATTTGACAAACGCAAAATAGCTGAAAAGAAGAGTTATGTGTATGGAATTTAATTTGATTTAGATCAAATTAGCGGATGAGACTTAATTCTGGTATGCATTTAAAGCCGAATATGCAGAAAATCAATACTGAATACCGTATTGATAACGAGGTAAATCGCCCCAAAGATACAGATATCGAACCTGAAATTTCAATATTGCCCAGCTCTAGTTTCGTTTTAATATTTAACTAGTATACTTTAAAGCATAGAACCGAAAAACAAAAGATGCATCCCCTAGCACCTTCCCCATGTCTGTCTCACAAAGTAGACTTAATACAAGCTTTTTGAATTTATATACCCACCACTCAAAATTATAATGTCATGTTATAACATGATAATAACATATAACATAATATTTTGCTCTTCTTCTTTTTTTACATCTTGTCTATTTTCTCCTAGTGTATGATTTATATTTCATCTCCTAAAGTCTGCATATATATCAAATGAGTCAAACTTCTGTTGTGTTTGTGATGTAAAATGTAGACTTCTTGTGATCATGGAGATATAAATAATATTTATCTATACGTACAAGAATTTTTGTCAATTATTCTCAGAAGGTCTACCGAAAGTCTGTTGGATGACATTGATGACAACAACAATGTAGTACATGTATTGTATAATGCACAAGTAATTCCTAAGTGTTTTAATGATAAATTTATTTTGTATTTAATAGAATGATTGGAATATAACATTTTGGGTATACTATTAATAAAACTGAAGAGTAAATTTTAATGATGTTGACAATATATGTAAACAAAACTGTCAGGGCTTTAGATTGCACCAAAGAGGAAACGATAAAGAGTATGCCCAAATTAAGCAAGCCCTAATTAAGTACAAACATGCTAACGGCAAAACATTTCACCTCAATATTAATGGAATGTTATAGCTGCAATTAAATTAAAATAACTTGAAATGCATTTCTGAATATGTGCATTTCTGAATATGTACATTTCTGAATATGTGCATTTCTGAATATGTGCATTTCTGAATATGTACATTTCTGAATATGTACAACTCTTTACTGCACTAGAAAGATCTTGATGTGCTAAGAACAGACCAAAAAAAATCTATTGTACTCAAATTAGTCTGATCTAAAGCCATGACTGTGCTCAGGTTGTTTAGTAATCAAATGTCTTTGGGCCATTTTAGTTTTGTGTGACAAAATTAGGGATTGGGTTTTAATTTTGATAATAATTGAACTTCCCTGAAACATTTGTTTTGTTTTGTGTTTGTTTGTTTGTTTTATTTCAAAACCACAATTTACCTTTTAACTCTGCTCAATCCCGTACAAAAGTTTTTGCTGTGAACAGCGTGACGTTTAATTACGGTGTGGTGAAGTATAATTAACGGTGAACACATGTACAGGTCTTTCACTCCGTATTGATTCTTCCCTCCTCATGTGTCATTAGGATAATCATCTACTTCGCACTACTGGTGCTGTGTGTGCTGGCATTGGCAAGAGCAGGGAAATGTTAAAAAAAAGACCCCATCAAAATCTGATTTACATGTAGATGGAATACTGAATACATCTAAGAGCAACTACAAATAAAAAAACATTTTGAGGGGAAAATGTACATGTATGTGTCTGAGCATGCTTTAATTTTACTTGTTAGAGCATTTTTCTCTTATATTCGTAGAGTGTGGTTATGTGCTCTGTTCATTAACTTACTTTCAACTTGGTCAGCTTTGTCTAAAAAGTATGATACATGTCATATAGTATACGGTACATAAAATATTTTAAATTGCAAGATATTTGTGAATTACTGCATAACATTTACATGTGCATGTATATATCTGTATATAATATAAAATAGAAATTGTGGTAATTCTTACAAGTACTGCTACTGTTTAAATTTTAAAAAATAATTTAGTTTTTTTCATTAATGGGAAGTATCAGTAAATACACTGTACTCTGTTCAAATATTTTGATGTGGAAGAGTGGTTGTTTTAGTGGGGTGGGGGTGTATTATTTTATTTTTTTCCTTTAGAAACTACTTTAAACTGTGTGGAAAACACTGGTCTATTCCCCAAATAATAAACACAGTAATAGCCAATGCAACACAACTGGTATATCAAAGGCCATGGTATGTGCTATCCTATCTATGGGATGATGCATAAAAGATCCCTTGCTACTAATGTAAAAATGTAGCAGGTTTCCTGTTTAAGACTATATGTCGAAATGACCAAATCTTTGACATCCAATAGCCGATAATTAAAAAAATAAATCAATGTGCTCTAGTGGTATCATTAAACAAAAAACAAACTTTAATAAATATGGTTACTAATAACAGATCTGTACTGAGTTGCCACCCACCCCACCTTGTCTTTAAAAACATTTCATTTCAACTTATTTTCGTGCTTATATCCAATTAAGGTTCAAGCACGCTGTCCTGTGCACTCACACCTCAGTTATCTGGGCTGTCTGTCCAGGACAGTAGGTTAGTTGTTAGTTGGTTAGTGGTTATTGAGAGAGAAGAGGGTGAAATGGCCCTACTCCTACCCATTGAGCACTTAAGAACTTGCTTTGGGTTGGAACAGGTACCGGGCTGTGAACCCTTTTTCCTACCAGCCTGTAGGAACAGGGTCCTAGCAAGGCTCTTATAGATAGGCTGTTTGAATTTTTAACACGCACAGTCATTTTGTTCACATGTTGATTATGGAACTTTAAATTCATCTGAACCACCAATCAGTTATATCATGTGGATAACCATTACACATTCTGAAATTAAAATTTGCAAATTTAAAAAAATAACCAATTTTACTGCAATTTTGAAGTAGTTTGTTAGGTTACGCAAATAAAATGCACATAATTAAACAATCAGTTTCGTCAGTAAAACATCACATAAACCAATTTCAGTATACCAAAAATGTATTAAAGGGAGTTTTAAAAAGAACTGTTGTATTGTATTGCATGGTTAGTTAGCCAGTCGTGCACAATCACGTACACCACATGTATGTAGTTTCTGCCAGTTTAAAATAAACTTAGGTAACTAACTCATCAATTTCAGTTTTGAAGCAATTGTGAGGTCACTGGAAACCAGTTAAGGCAATCAAGACATGTTAGTCTGTCGAGGCTGGCAGGTACAGTTAATTAAAGCAGCAGTATAGGTTATTGGGGACTGTGTGTAGACATTGAATGAGTCACCAGGGAGCCTGGAAAAGAGGGACATGTACATACCATGTGCTGGTACCCTTCTGTTTCACAATTAGGGAAAACATCAAATATATGCAAATCTTTTAGGAATCATACCTGTTGATAAACTCATCAGACTTGTGGACTGAGGGGAAGGTTTTGGGAGTCGAAACCCCTCTGTTTATTTTCTTTCCCTGTGAATTTTTTTTTTTTCTTTTCAAAATGTATTTTCTGAGGGAGCATGACCCAATTGATTCCCCCACCTAAAAATGCTGCTCTCTATAATCTGGACCCCCACTGCACAATTTCCTGCACACGCGATTGATCAGTTACTTGACAATTGATGACATACATCTTTGTCCAATTTCATTGTGCAGCTCATCAGCAGTTCTGTAGGATGATTCTAGGCCACAGTGGGCACCACTTGATGTTTCATTTGTGGCCTGCATTTTCTTTTCCTTTATCAAGAGATCAAAACTGTAGGTTATAATGTTGTATTTTAACAAAATATGTCTGTTGAGCAAATGTTCACTTAGCAGGCCCTGAAAATTGTGAGACCGATAGCTTAGTTTTACTTACCGGTAACTGTTCTTGTTCACACATTAAAGGGACATTCCTGAGTTAAGATGTTATATATCGACTAACAGAGACTTTTTGACGACTGTAATTACATATCAATATATCTTTCTGCATAAAATACTAGTGGCTGTATATTAAACATTATTCTGATTGTTTTAATATTTGTACTAGATTAAATTTCATTTTATTTATCTAAAAAAGATTTTTTCATACTACAAAATTATTTGAAGACAAAATCCTGTTTGGATTTCTTACAAATATTAAGACGACCAGAAACACATTGAATATATACAGACACTGATATTCTAAACAAGAAAATATATTTAATATTTAAGATTAATCGTAGAAATATTTTATTAGTCGGAAACATCTTACAATGCAGCAAATTTGGGAATGTTCTTTTAAAGTTAGGACATCATTTACATAGTTATGATGGGTTATGCAAGCATTATATGGGATACCTCAGTTTCTTTTTATGCAAATAATTTTTTTTAAAGGCCTGCTTAGGGTTAATAATATTTTTACAAATGTATAGACCATATGTTTAGAGGAGGGGCATAGTATGCTTTTAAAACGAAAGAGAATGTCCATAAAAATAACCCATGCAAAACTTAAAATTTGTTTGAAGGCTTTTAGGAAATGGGGGGGGGGGGGGGGAGGTGGGAAGAATAGCCAAAAAGAATACACTTTGTATATTTTGTGAAAATATTGACAATTTGACAGTTGTGAACAGTTCTTTACATATAATATTATATGTGTGTTCACCTTGGCTTATCTAGAGCTTCTTTCCTCAAACAACCAGGAACTTACAGATCAAAGCAACTGATTTACGAGTACATTGTCCTACACCTAATGTACCTATATACATGTGCAGATAAAAACCAAAAGATTAAGTGTTGAGAATTGTGAGTGTCAAACAGTTTTCACCGTTTTGTCCACTGAGATTAGATATTGAGGAAAATGGGTTAACCAGTGCAGCAAGATGTTGTGTTAGTAGTAATTGAAGGTTAGAAAGATGGATGGCACGACACACTCTCCTTGGACACACTCTCCCTCGTGGCATCAGCCATTTGACCCCAGCGTGGTGCAGTCAACGTGGCAAGGAAGGACCTGTTACTGGTTATTTGATTTATCCAGCAGTGATAAATAAATACACAAATACAATGTTAAATCATTATAAATCATCTGAGATAAGCTTTGAAAATAAATTGTTTGTGTCACACTTTAGATCAGCAGATTACAATGTACATGTATTTGGAATAACTTAACACATCATTGCTGACAGAGATGTTTATTTATTCTTCTTGGCTCAATGATCAACAAAGGCCATGTTACTTTTGATCCCTTGCTGTATTTCATTATTTTATGTCATTCATTGAAATGTTTACAGTATGTCACATCATATCATGGAGAGGCATTTATATAGGCTTATCACCTGTTTACCAATCCACATCATATATTTGTATAAATATTGGATTTAAAAAAAAAGCAAAAAAAAAAAGCCCTTTTGATCATAATATGAAAAAAATGTAAGTGAATTTGAGATATACATTGCAAAATGTTTAACAAAACCATTTCAGAGAATTAATTAATTTAGTAGGGTTTTTTTAAAATTATTATTATTATTTTTAATTGCCATGTTTATTACAGTGGCACATACAAATATTTAATTTAAAAACTAAAGCTGTGAAGGAAACGAATTCTGTATTTCTTGTATTAGATTAATACATTTTAAAATGTCATTTGTTGAGTTTGAATTTTAGTGTGGCAATCCTGATGGCTTTAGGGGACGAGATTTAGCTCAATCAATTGAGTACTTACCTGAGGTGCTTGTGTCGCAGGATCGCATCACCTCGGTGGATCCATTCAACTGATTGTTTTTTTTTATTCCAGCCAATGCACCACAACTGGTCAAAGGCTGTGGTATGTGCCTTCCTGTCTGTGAGAAAGTGCATATAAGTGTCAGAATAACCAGATGTTTGACATCCAATAGCTGATGATTAATTAATCAGTGTGCTCTAGTGATGCCGTTGAACAAAACAAACTTCTTGATGGCTTACTATTTAGGTGTGTAAATACTGCATCCTAGCTTGCCAGTGGATTCATGGTACCAGTAAGAAGTAACAATTAATCTTTGCCACAAAATTATATCTTTGAACAAATTTCTTTCATCATTGACATTTACATGTACTATATATACAGGACTTCAGATTGCACCAAATCCAAATCGATAAACGTGCCCAAAATACATATGTCCAAACTAATCACACCCAAATTAAGTATGAGCAGGTTGACCTCGAAACATTTGACATCAAATTCACTCAAATATCAAGCTATAATTAGAATAAAATAACTTAACATGCATTGATGAATGTCTACAACTCATCAGCAACTGTTAATATGTCACTGTGTTAAAAAGACATGGCTGAGCTCACAACGGACAAAAAACAAATCTGTTGTGTTCAAATTAGTGAGATCTAAAGCCCTATGATATGTCTTTGCCATAATTGGTTTCAAATGGCAGTATAAAATTATTACCCCTATGTTTGACTGTACAAACGAAAAGGAGCAATACCATAGCATGGAACATTTCACTCGGTAATTACTAGACGTTGTTATTAATATGATAGAACACACTTACAGCTGTCAGTGAAATAGGCTATTATTTTTAATTAATATTGATGAGGTCTATTAATTACACCATACCTAATACCTAACCCTAACCCTAACCCTAACCCTAACCCTAACCCTAACCCTAACCCTAACCCTAATAGACAGGATAGCATATAACACTGCACATAATACTAATAGTCTAATGAGGATTGACCCTGTGACCTATCACACCTCGGGCAGATGCTCTACCACAGAGTGACATCCGGCTAGCCTTTGGCTGAAGATGTATAGATTTGCACAGCGATTGTTAAACCTTGAGACGCTGCATGCTTGCACAAATTCATTTTCCTTTTGCCAGTGGTAATAAGAGCGGTGCTAACTCGAGTTACAGTGCTTCAGCTGTGTGCAACTGTATATTTAAGATAATAACAAGATCAGATAACACATTTTGGATTGGTGCTATTATTCCCATTATTGATCATGATGGCATTTCAGTGTGGACATTCTACCTGTTAATTAATGAGTGACTGTTGTGACAGAAGTTTCCCCACGCAGTAATGTGTGGTCATTCCCCCAGCACAAAGCTGTTACCTATTAGACACCTGTTTGGAGAAGTGAGAATATTAGCAGGATCAGTCACTGTTATGTTGTGGTGTCGTTTGACCACTGGTCATTTATATGACTAATTTGTGGGCAGATCATGTGACTGATATATCCGAAGTGATCGTATTGTGCTGTCCTGTCTGCAGGAGGTGCATATTAAAATCAGACATGATTGTTTTTCATTATAAAACGGATTTCCGCTTTTTAAATATTCCAGTACCAATTTTTATTTTCCGCTTGTTATAATTTTAACGAGTTGCTATCTCTCAGTCTGCATTAACATAGCTATGTTCGAGTAACTTTCATTTTTTGTTGGTAGGGTGCACAATCATGTCTGAAAAATAAACTTGTTGATTGATATTTAGAACCAGCCTCAGTGGTGGTTTGTAGCCAAGTCATTGGATATGATCGAGGCTGGAAGGTACCAGGTTCACCTCCCAGCACCGACTCCCAATGCTACCCAGAGGTAAAGTTTAATGACTCAGTGGGTAGGTGTAAGGCCATTACACTGAATGCTCTCTCACTAATTATATACTAACAGTTAACGACTGACATACTGTCATGAACAGCCAGTCCATGGTTTGTATGCCCATGACAGCATGCTTGAACCTTAATTGACTATAAGCACGAAAATAACTATGAATGAATGAATGAATGAATGAATGAATGACATGCAGTGAAATAAGGTTTCTTTTATGATTTTCTACACCAAGTATCATAATAACCCTATGTTAGATACCAAATGCAGGTAGCTGTAGGCTACAATTTACTTCGATATTTCTGTTGCTAATACTTGTAATGTCTAGTTTTAGATGGACAGAGAGCATTGTTAGCAGATGGGAGAATTTTCAGTGGAAATGTATAACCAAATTCATTAACGCTATTATCTAGACTTACTTTGTTTTTTAGTAACAATTTCTTCTCACACTTTCTTTTCTCTTTTTTAATAGTTTAAAAAACAAACTATGTAAACCCACTACTAACAGGTTACATCAAAATAAAATAATTTTATTGAATATTTTTAATGCAGGTAGTCTTTGATTTACACAATTTGTGGATCTTTTTTTCCTTTTCTTATTTATCCCACAATGAACATAAAAGAGATAACAATCCTTGAATGTTTACAGTTATATTCAGTTTATTTTAAAATTGTATTCAAAGACTGACAACAGTATATTTATTTAAAGGGACAGGCCCTAGTTTCAACCCGTGAAAATTAACACTAAATTTATTTAATCTACAAATGTGTAACACATTTGGATAAAGTTACAACTGAGTGAAACACAAGTCTCTGACTTTGAAATGGTGAACCGGCCTCGGTGGCGTCGTGGCAGGCCATCGGTCTACAGGCTGGTAGGTACTGGGTTCGGATCCCAGTCGAGGCATGGGATTTTTAATCCAGATACCGACTCCAAACCCTGAGTGAGTGCTCCACAAGGCTTAATGGGTAGGTGTAAACCACTTGCACCAACCAGTGATCCATAACTGGTTCAACAAAGGCCATGGTTTGTGCTATCCTGTCTGTGGGAAGTGCAAATAAAAGATCCCTTGCTGCTAATCGGAAGAGTAGCCCATGTAGTGGCAACTGCGGGTTTCCTCTTAAAATCTGTGTGGTCCTTAACCATATATCTGACGCCATATAACCGTAAATAAAATGTGTTGAGTGCGTCGTTAAATAAAACATTTCTTTCTTTGAAATGGTGAAATACCCTCTAAAAATAGACTAAAACTCAACTCCATAACTGTTACTTCTCAGACGCATGTGCATTTTTTAAAATATGATAAATACATTTTGTGATATTAAAAACACCAGGAAGACCAAAAACTCTTCGAATGTACGGAAATTGTTAATCTGTCCATAAAATCTAAGTAAAGTATGTTCACTTTTCAAAAACGGCTATAATAGTAAAAAAAATATGCCTTAGTGTTTAAAAAGTAAGGTATGTTCCTTTAAAGTTTAATACACAAATGAGTCTTTTGACTTAAATTTACATGAGGAGTCATGTTTTTTTTTAATTATTTGAACTTTTTTTGTCTAACAAAATTTGAGAAAATGTTGGTAATTTTATCTCTTATGTTTATTTATTATTTAATAATTTTAACTTAGGGAGAAAAGTGTCTGGCATTATGTAGCAAACATATTTAAATTCTGCAAATGACAATGTATGTCTTCATTATTAATTGATGATTAATTGAATGGTGCAAATTGATGATTGATTGAAAAAAAAAATTCATCCATTTGCCAGCACTAGTAATTTTCAGCACCATCTTGTTAGCACATGTTTAAGAGTAGCTGTGTGGTGATGGTGGTACAATATTTTAATTTTCTACCCTCACTTCAGAGGCCCACAAATTTGCCAGTACTGATCTCTATAGTCATCTACTATAGTATGCTGTTACAAAAAAAAAAAAGTAAAAAGAAAAGTTTGTTGTTACATGTACCATGTTTCTATATTAAAATTTTAGTTGTCCAAATATTAGTTACCTTAATCAGTTGCTAATAGTACTTTTTGGAAACAAAATACTGAATTAAAACAAATAATTGAAGACATATGTTGAATCTTCCTTTAGAATATCACACAGTAACCACATACAACCTAATCCAAACTGTGGTACATATTTATTAAAAAATATCGCAAGAATAATATTACACTAATGAATCCAAGGTTAGCTTAACCATGTTTTAAACACCTGGACCTCTTGTTGTGTCGGTACCAAACCTACATTTTAACACCTATAAATAAGTTGACTATGTCAATTAGTAGAGCAGTAGAGCAGTATTACACTCCATTAAAAAGCACCGTTTCCAATTCCTTGGAAAGACTAACTTCTGTTGTTCGAAATAGTTTATTAGAAAATTTGTATTCTTGCTTATATTAAGGACCAAAACCAAATGAGGTCAGAAATGTGGCTGTGTAGTGCAGATATTTGAGTGTTAACACATTTACAGGTTCACACATTACATTGGCCATGTAAGATTATAGACATGCACTAACTGTGCTATTGCATTCGTGGGCACAGCTGAGCAAAGAAGTAAGACTCTTTAGCCTTTCTACCTTGATTGTCTAAAAGAATGTATAAGTAGTTAAGTTCACTGGCAGATGTGTCACATTCCATTAAAAAGGTCATGCGGGCATGTCTGTGTGCGTATGTCTGTGTTAATATTTTTTTTTTTTTTTTTAGGAATATATCCTCTAAACAGACAGTTTCTAAGTGAATTCATTTTCTGAAGTTAATATGACCAACAAAACTACATGGATATAATAGGACGAAAAGGGAATGACTATTGAAAAAAACCCAATACATCCATTTGATTTAGTTTCAAGCTTGTATCCTAAATTTTTTGTCTTTGTGTATTTTCTTTTTCTTTTATAACTAATCCATCCTCTAAACAGACAATTTTTGAGTGAATTCATTTTTCTGAAGTTAAAACGACTGACAAAACTGCATGAATATAATAGGATAAAAAGGGAATGACTATAATATATATGGAAAAACAAAACATCCATTTTGATTTATTTTCATGCTTGTATCCTAAACTTTTTACCTTATATATTTTTATAGGTGTTCACTTTTAGTCCAAGGAAACCACACCTCCAATAAACTGAAAATTTACTCTGGTTTGGATCTAGAATGGGAAAATGTACCCAGCCACCCATCAAGTGGAGGCTTAGGCCCAGACCTGTCAACCTTTAGTCAAGAGAAAGCAGGAGGTGTGTGTTGAAAAAGCAGGAGATTTTTTAAATTCACACAATTTAACCCAAAATCGCAAGATTTAAAAAAAACATTATTACAATAAGTCATATATACTTCTTAACCTTAGATCTTGGCATTAATAAAAAAACTTTTTTTTTAAGTAGAAATATTATTATGATTTAATACATATTTAAAAAAAATATATATATTTCATCCAAAAATGAAAAAGAACATGAACAAGAAATAAAAATTTTAATTAGTACATTTACGGTATTACATTTACAGCCTTACAGGTTGCGTAAAATTTATATAAATCTTATAAATTAATATTCAGTTTTTACTATAATGAGGAACGGTGGCGTGGTACTTATTTAAAATCATTACAATGATGCAATAAACATTGTATTTTCATTAATCATAAGTAAAACCTCATTACGGACATTGTGTGAAATATTTCCGTGAGTAACTTTATGTCAATGTTTTTTAATTGTACAACATTTTTTAATTGTATAAAAATAATTTCTTGAAGTGTACCCTTATAACCAACATTTTACTGCACAAACATACAAAATTAACTGACACAAGTATGTTTATACAGCTAATTGGTCTTTTGGTTGTCTTGCTGTGACATGTGATATTAACATGCATCGTGTGTATTGCTGTCAACTCGGAGTCTGGCAGTTCAGATTCGTCATAGTTGCATTATGTAATCCAGTGGGAAGACATTTTACAATTCAGAGGTGTTATTAGAACTAAATTGGATAAAAAAATTTTATTATATGGCAACACTGAATGTCAATACACAGCCTGTTGAATTAGTGGCAACACGCTTCGTAGCCATTACGATGACAACAAACATTATAATAACACGTCATTTTAAACCGAAAGTAGTCAGCATTTTCCGAATGAGAAAAAAAAGGCAGAGTTACTTTCCTTATGTTATTTTGACAAAAGAGGATCGATTTTGTTTTTATGCTTACAAAAACATCATTTAACAGGAGAAATTGTCTCCTGCACAGGTGAAGGGAGATTTGATCAAATACCGGGAGACTCCCGCGGAATCCGGGAGGGTTGACAGGTCTGCTTAGGCCTGTTTTTGCTTGGTTTTTTAGTGCAGTGCAGGGGTGGTGAAGATGTGGAACATGAGAAGTTGATGCTTCAACAAATCTATTCTATGGTTACCAATTGCAATGTTTCCATATGAGCAGTGCGGTTTGGCAACCAATATTGTACCATATCAAAAATCTTCAAAAAGAGAAAAACTAATGCTATGGTCAGACTAAATAAAAAAAGTTGTTTTTTTTTGTTTTTTATTATTGACTGCTAAAGATCACATTGATTAATTAATCATCAGCTGTTGGATGTCAAACATTTGATAATCGTTTAGAAAAAAGATGCTACATTTTTGCATTAGTAGCAAGGGATCTTTTGTATGCACTTTCCTATGGATATGACAGTACTTACCATGGGCTTTGATATATACCAGTTATGGTGCACTGGCTTTACCAGCTGAGCTAAATCCTTTATCTCTGGTGAGATCATGGAAACAGTATATGGAGTTGGGGTAAACAAACCAATATTGCACTAAACTAATAACACAAAATGAAAACCATATTTGAAAACATTATCACAGGTGCATATAGAACTTGTAAAATTGTTACAACATACATGAGAAAGCCTCCGCATTTTACTGCATATTATCTGTATGGGAGAGACTTTGTTAAAACCTTATGTCTAGACATTAAAATTAATGAGCATGGTTTTAAATGTGCTGTACTAAAACAAGCTTTCACAGCAGGTCTTGTGTGTTTTAAATAATAATTGGTTCAATCAATTTAACTTCTGAGAAAGTGCTGTAATTAACTTCTGCAGTGTAAAGCAGTTACTTCAATACAGTTAAGAAGTATTTTGTTGCAGGATGTATGTATGGTTACTGTATGATTACTATGAAAGCCAAATGGTCAAGAAGAATGATAAAACAAAAAAATTCCAATGAAAATTCATGGGAAAATGTCACTACAAATTGTTTTCCACAACTGTTTTATTAAAGATTATTGATAGAAAGAAAAAATATTTAAAACATGTTTTTTGTGGGGTTTTTTTTTGGGGGGGGGGGGGTATTTCCAAAATAGTTACATTTCTTTATATATTGAGTCGACAAAAGTTGATACAAAAATACCATACATGTAATGTTATTTGCCTAGATGGGTTATGTAATTTAAGAAATAATTTTAGAAATTAGTCAGGAACACAAATATATATTGGTTATTCGTTAATTAAAAACTCACTAGTTTATTTACTTCCCTATACATGTACATGTATGTACAAATGTATAGCTTGTTCACTTTTGATTGTCATATTTTCATTGTTGTATGAAGTAGCACAGTGATACAGGATGTGAATTAGAGCTTGAGATAGACTGAACTATCAAGCAAAAAGATTACAATCAAGGGTGAATACAGATACACAAAATGTAGGTCATTGGACTTGATGGCTTTTCCTCTGTTTGTTATGCAGATGTCTGGTGTAAAAGGACATCTTGATTTTGTAGCCTTTGTAACACGTTTCAGGTTAACAGAGCTTTTATTTAACAATTAAAATTATATACAATTTTTTTTATCTCTTCTGCTTTGAATATCTGTTGTGTCTTTTACCATTGTGTCCTTTTTTCTCTTGAGGCCATTCGCTGGTGATTCCCAAATGAGCTTTTACAATCAAGACAAAATGTCAAAGTGTCTCTTTGCCTCTGCATTGTATAGTATGGCCTTGACTGTTGTGTCCTTAGGTTTAGTCCTTGACGTCTTTGTCCTTAGGTTTAGTCTGCTCACTTTGGAGCGAAGAAAGGAAGGAAGGAAGGAATGCTTTATTTAATGATGCACTGAACACATTTTAATTATGGTTATATGGCGATGGACATATGGTTAAGAACCATGCAGATAATGAGAGAGAAAACCCGCTGATGCCTCATAATGGGCTGCTCTTTTTGATTAGCAGCAAGGACTCTTTTTTTTTTTTTATATGCAGCATCCCACAGTCAGAATAGTGCATACTAAGGCCTTTGTTATACCGGTTGTGGAGCACTGGCTGGAATGAGAAATAGCCCAATGGGCCAACTGACGGGGATTGATCCTAGACTACCTGCACATCAGGTGAGCTATGTGCCACACCTTGGAGCAAGTTTGGTGGTCATTTATGATATTGTTAGTACCAACGAATTATTACTGGAGTGAGAATAAATTGTGAATAAACATTAAATTGGACAATGTGGTAATGTACATGCAGCTGAGTTCCATGGGCAATTTCTCAATCTATTAGTATACATTTATGAACTAAAAACACAATGTTTGTTAAGTAAAACAAGATGTAGTTGAAGTTGTTAGCAATAATTAATCATATTTATTACTAAATATGGTGTGTAGTATATATGAGAGATGTTTAGTTAGCACAGTGTGATACGCTCATTATTTAAGTCTCCAGAGTGTAGTAAGTAATGTCTGAATACAATATTAATCTGTCTCTATTCCTTCATGGATACATTTCCAGAATATCTAACTATATAGTGAGATCACCCAACAGCATGTTGGGAATATCTGTAATAATTAGATTGAACATTGCATCAGCCATGGCTGGGGTTATATTGGAGTGCTAAATAAATATTGTATGTCTGCACTGTGTATAAACTACAAGTAAATCTGTCCCTGTATTCCCAAGTTACAGATTGTTTCTGTTATGTTTATCCTGTAACAGTGACTGAATCTTAAAACCATCTGTACAAGTTGGATATTGAGGGGTTTTTTTTTAAATGCCATGTATTTGAAACACTTAAATAAATAATTAGTTGTACAGATTATAGTTGTATTGTAATGTCAGAACACTTCTGTTAAATAAAGAAGATAGAACATGGAGGTTTGAACCCAAATCAATGAGTTCTGTTATGTTTCAACTTATATCAAGCTATTTTTTTTTTTTAAACTACGACTTTTTAAATCTATGTATGATTTATATGATTACATCTCTTACTTGGTTTTATTACTTTGACATGTTATTAAAATATAAGATTGCTCTGCATTACATAGAGGCTATTTCATGGATTTTTTCTAATATGATTTTTATGTCAACGAGTGATGTGTTGGTTTTCACACGAGTTAACATAAAACATCGTATTCGGAAAAACACCATGAAATGGTCTATTTATTATATACAGATTTCCTAATTTTTGACAATGTCTTTCGCTTTTAGGTAATATCTTTCGCTTATCCTATCGAAAACATGTAACATCATGGTATATTTTTTCCTATGGAACTTTGCCAGAATATTTACTTGACCATAGACTTTCAACAAGAAATTTGAATAAAATTTATCTTTATTAACATTTATTTAACAATACTGCGGTGCAAACATACCTGACAATGCGATCCTCTACAAATTCCCACAAAAACAAAATGAGTTGAACGCCGTTAAATTCTTACACTTACACTCGATGACACTACATTGTGTCATCATTATGCAGCTTCGTATTCAATTCATTTTGTATATTTTGTCGTAATTGCACTTCGTATCCCTTTTTTATAGATAGGTACAGTTGTTTAAATTACATTTTTTATTTTTTTACATTCGGTCAGATGCATTGGCAATCATCAAATTTAAATATGAAGAAATGAGACGAAGGGAGATAATTTAATCATGCACTTTTACAAAAAAGTAAATACGATTTCTATATTTTCACTGTAGCTAAAATACAGTGAAAATATGACTTTTCACCGGATATGACTTTTATGGTTTCCGTAGATCTATATATTTCATTGCTATGTATATAATACATGGAATTATATATACAGCAGATACATTAATAATAATTTTTAGATGGGTATCTGAGCATTTATAATTACACAATAAAATTCAGGTAACTCATTTAATTTTTGCATAACCACTCATGACCATGTAAACGATGTCCTAAATTTACTGAGCAAATGAAAAATTGGTTAAGTAAAACTGGTTGACTTGTATGAACGTTAACGCACAAACGAACCTATTGTTATCACAGTGTTTTAAAACCTGTTAGGTAAATGGGTTTTTTGTTTGAAAGGAACATTATGTTTGCTTAACAACACATTTTGTTGTATGATTATTTAGTGTCAATTTAAAAAATAAAATTGATACTTCGTCTTATATTCAGATAATCTACAGAACATCAAAAGAAAGGCAAATATTTTAAATTAAATTGAAAAAATTAATTTAGTAAATAGACTGTCAAAATGGACCTAAAATGTTCACAAGACTTTGATAATTCAAACAGAAACATTTAAAATAAATTAAAGAAAAAAATAAAATAATAGTCAAATTTCTTTTGTTGTTGAGTATATTTAGTTGGGCTGTTTAGTAAATCAGCTGTTGTTGTGACTATGCCTTAAAACCCTGCTTACTAATACTAATATTATTATTTTTATGCAAATTGTTTACACTTCTTTGTCATGAGGCTTTAGCTTCCTTCTCGTTGGTAAGGTATACATTAGATGTGCTAATAAATTGCCCAAAAGCAAGGTTGTTGTCAGACAAAACACTGTGCATTGATTTACGGAGAAGCTAACAACATTACTTAAGGCTGGCCATTGTATCTGCAGTGTATTGATTTTCGTTATCATTGTGTTTCATATCACAGGGCTTCATCTGTGAACTTGTCGCAGCTAATTGGAACTTTGCAGTCTACATGTGAACTCCTGTCTCGTGGAGGCAGCTTACCATACTACTTAGTGTTTAGTGTGAATGTCAAAGCTTTTCCAGCTGCACACAAAATGTCACTGTGAAGTGATGTTACGTTGTAGTTTAATAAATTATAATTATTTTGTTATTCAATGCTACGTACATGTTTACTTTTATTATATGAGATTATAAATGGCACACAAAAACACCATAGTTTACATGAAATAATGGATGTTAATTGAAGCTGCAATTTTGAGGGTTTTTTTTTAAATATTAAAGCATTTAAAATAAACCATAAATGTTTTTTTTTTGCTTTTACTGGAAAGCCAGAGTTGGGGGAAGGGGCATGACCCCCCAGTCAAACCCCCCCCCCCCCACCACCACCACCACCTTTTATATTTTACTGTAGCCCCATAACACGACTCATATATGTTGTGGGTGGCCTCCAATATGAAATCATGACTACAAATGTCTCCCTTTAATGCACCTTTCTTCAGTTTTTTATAGATGTTATTTGCCATTGAAAAAAACTAAATCAGATTAAAACTAAAAAATGTTTCTTAAAAAGCTGTACAAATTATTTAATATGCAAGATGCTTATCTGCAAATAAAAGTAATGTAAAAAAGAAAAAGAAAGAAAAAATATAGGCCAACTAGAGGGATGTTGAAAGTGTATTTGCTGTCCTGTCTCCCTTGCTGCTAATGGAAAATGTTGCAGGTTTCCTCTGAAGAGGGCAGGATTTAGCTCAGTCAGTTGAGTGCTCGCTTGAGATGCATGCGTCACAGGATCGAACCACCTCGTTGGATCCATTTAGCTGATTGGGTTTTTCACGTTCCAACCAGTGCATCACAATAGGACAAAGGCCGTGGTATGTATTTTCCCGTCTGTGGGAAAGTGCACATAAAAGATCCCATGCTGTTATTAGAATTTTTTTTAGCAGGTTTTGTTTGACATCCAGTAGCCGATGATTACTTAATCTGTGTGCTCCAGTGGTGTCGTTAAACAAAACAAACAAACAAAATTTCCTCTGAAGACTACATGTCAGAATTACCAAATGTTTGACATCCAATAGTTAATAATTAATCAGTGTGGTCTAGTAGTGTCATTAAACAAAACAAACTATAATGTTTTGACTTTTTTTTTTCATATTAATATAACTTGTCACTCAGTGATAGAGAACTTACCTGAGATTTAATGGGTCTTGGATTGATCCTTTTGAACTTTTCTCCAACTTTTAACTTTCAAATGTTTATATTGGTTCTG
This sequence comes from Gigantopelta aegis, assembly GCF_016097555.1. NCBI lineage: Eukaryota > Metazoa > Mollusca > Gastropoda > Neomphalida > Peltospiridae > Gigantopelta > Gigantopelta aegis. Next base: position 62,578,687 of record NC_054702.1, read on the forward strand.
ATCATCACTTCATTTATGAATTTACCTTGGTTAGACACTCACTATCTGATGTATTTTTCATGATGGAGTGTCTTAAACATTCATTCATTGGACTTTTCTCATCCAAACCGGTGACTGGTATATAAAGGTCATTATATGTTCTTTTTTGTTTGTGCAAAAGTATATATAAAAGATCCCTTGCTGCTATTCAGTAGGAGTAGCCTGTGTGGTAGAAGTAAGTTTTTTTCTCTTATATATTCCTGACCATTGTGTTTCAAATTGCATAACCAAGTACAGTTTGTCTTCATAGAGCAAAATGTGAAAAAAATAATGGCTGATTAAATATACAAATTTGCAAATCTGTCAAGTAACATTAAATATGAAGTGAAACCCCTGAAAACCAGACACCTGAATACCAAGCAAAAAGTCCACTTTTAAGAGGAATCCAGTTTAGAGAGTTTCTGTTCAGTAATAATAATTAAAAAGGGACTGAAATAATATTCAGTTTTGAAGAAATTACAGTTTACTGAGGATTCACTTTATATGCAACATCTGTTACGTATAAAAAATATCATGTTTTAAAAATAATTGTCATGGTTTAATTGACTTTGTTAAAGCCTTATGTCTAGACATTAACATTTATGAGCATGAGACCATAACATACTTGGTTTTAAGCATGCTGTACTGAAACAAGCTTTCTTGTGTGTTTTAAATAATAATTGGTTCAATCAATTTAACTTCTGAGAAAGTGCTGTAATTAATTTCTGCAGTGTAAAGCAGTTTACTTCAATACATTTAAGAAGTATTTTGTTGCAGGATATATTTATGGTTACTGTTTGGTTACTATGAAAGCCAAATGGCCATGTAAAGTCAGGAAAGAATGACCAAAAAATAGTTTTTTCCAACGAAAAATCATGGGTAAAATGTCTCTATAAATTGTTTTTCACAACTGTTTTATTAAAGATTATTGATAAAAAGAAAAATATAATAATTTTTTATTTATTTATTTTTAAAAAATTTTTGTTGTTATTTCCAAAATAATTACATTTCTTTATATACTCTTCAAAAGAAGAAACGCAAAACCACATTGTCGTAACATTTGGAGAATTGATTTAATTATTGAATGGTGAGTCCGATAATTACCAAATGTTGCAGGATTGTTCACAATTCACTCTAGTCCATTGTGAGTAAGTGATAGGACACACCACCACGGTCAATGTCATCTGGAGTCAATACCGGGTGTGGCCTCCGCGTGTGTTGACAACTGCCTGGCACCGCCTGCCCATTGAAGCAACCAGAGTACGGATGACGTCCCGGGGGATGGTGGCCCACTCGGCCTGCAAGGCTGCTGCCAGCTCGGGCAGGGTCTGGGGCTGTGGTTGTCGCTGTCGGAGGCGTCGGTCCAACTCGTCCCATACATGCTCAATTGGGTTCAAATCCGGTGATATCGATGGCCAAGGAAGGACATTAATGTTGTTGTTCTGTAGGAATGCCGTTGTGAGATGTGCTGTGTGAGGCCTGGCGTTGTCATGTTGGAACACTGCGTTGGCGTTGGCCATAACTGGAACGATGTGTGGCCGGAGGATCTGGTCAATGTAGCCCTGTGCATTCAGGTTGCCCTGCACGTGGACCAGGTCAGTTCTGCCAGTGTGTGAGATGGCTGCCCACACCATGACACTACCCCCGCCGAATCTGTCCACTTCCTGCACGCCGTTTGCCGCATAACGTTCACCACGACGCCTATACACGCGACATCTTCCATCATGACGTCGGAGCAGAAATCGGGACTCGTCACTGAACCACACCTGTCTCCATCGCAGTTGAGGCCATTGTCGATGAATCTGGCACCACTGCAGTCGGAGTCGACGGTGTTGTGGTGTTAAGATGACACCTCGAACTGGACGTCTGGCACGAATTCCTACCTCACGTAGGCGGTTCCGTACGGTCTGGTCGGATATCCTGCGCAAACCTGGTATTGCTGCGGCTGTGGAGGTGGCAGAAGTCAATCGTTCCCGAAGGTGGCGTACCCGGATGTAGCGGTCCTGCCCGGGGGTAGTGACCCGTGGTCGACCGGATCTAGGGAGGTCACGTGTTGATCCATGTTGCTGGTAACGGTCCCACAGTCTGGAGATGGTGCTTGGGGACACATGGAATGCCCTGGCAACGGCCGTTCTGGATTCGCCTGCGTCTAGTCGGCCGATGGCATTGTTTCTCTGCGGTTCACTGAGATGTGGCATGTCCTGGATTGTCAACTGTCGGCCAGATACAGAGGCCAGGCAAGCGAACACCCTGCACTTTTATACTGTCGGTGTTCATGTTGCACGTGCAGACAACGCACGTGCAGTGGTGACATGGTTTGCACGTGGCTGCGTTTTTGCGAATATTCACATTTTGGAACTTTATTGTACAGTAGCTGCGTTTTATCGAATGTAACCGTGGGAATGTGTTTGGGACAAGCAATGACATTATATTCACAAAGCATGAACCGGTAGGAAACATAAAATCGGAGTTATAACCCATTTGTACCCTTTTGCGTTTCTTTTTTTGAAGAGTATATATTGAGTCGACAAAAGTTGATACAAAAATATTTTTGAAGAGTCAGAAATGGACTAAGTATATATCCATTATTGGATTTTGTTTACCATATATCAATTTCTAAAATTATTTTCTAAATTAAATAACCTATCTTGGCAAATAACATTACATGTGTTATATGTAATGTTATTTGCCTATACGGGTTATGTAATTTATTAAATAGTTTTAGAAATTAGTCTGGAACACAAATATATATTGGTTATTCATTAACTGAAAACTCACTGGTTGCTTACCATCATAAGAAATATATCTCTCTTCTTTTTTTCTTTTCTTTTTTTATTTTCAATAGCTTGGTTTTTATAAAACTTTTTAATATTTTTATTATATATTTTCATATATTGAAAAAAAAAAATTGAACAGAAGAACTTTTTGCCTAACAAAGGTGTTAATGACTTGTGGCATTGTGGTTGGTCAGGTTTAGTACAGCAAAGAGTATGCCATTAATGTTGGCCAACTATATGCTGTACATACAACATGCGACTTGGGCTTTCCCAGAGATGTTTTTTCCTGTTAAAGGAAATGGTCTCTAAGCTGGTACATGTCTCCATTGCTAGCATTAATGTTACAGTATTTTTGTATATACATATATTTTTTTTTATAGATTCACACATGCTATACAGACATCAGTCAAGTAAATGTATAAGTATTGTTGCCATGGAAACAGAACTATGGCACTTATTTCCATTATTCGAAGGGAAAGGTATACTTTGTCACATCTCCTTGGCTTAATTAATTAAAGCACAGACTGTCATTAGCAGGATTTTTTTACAGTTTAATAAAGAGAAAGTCAAGGTTGTAGTACGAAGTGCCATAAAATGCTGTAGTTTTACTCAGTCACCGGTAGACTAGAAAAAAAGAATTTAATTACTAATCATGGTAAAGTCCATTATCATCAAAAAATGAATCTTATTTTACAGTACGGCACATCATACAGTACAGTGAAACCTAATATATTGGACACTCTGTATAACAACCATATGTTGGAGAAAAAAAAACACATTTAAGATATAATGCCTTTTTCCTACAGGTGTATGTTCTGACCTGTATATATAGACCATCTGCTAAAAGGATTGACGTTTTATATCAGTCATTGGAATTCAGTAAACCAGCTTTTCAAAATTAAATGCTGAGGCAAAAATAGTTTGCTTCAGCTAACATATAATTGGCATTATAATCAGAAATGGTTGGCTGAAAGTTTTAACATACTGTACATGTAAATTGTGTGGCCATATCACATGGCTTTTTACATTAACAAAAATTGTGATGGCTAAAACAAATGCTGACGTTAATTAACTTTACTTCAGCTTTTATATCAACATTGCTGAATGCTAATGTGAAATTTTAGTGCTGTTATATATTCCCCACAAAAAAATTAAATCATATTTCCAGTTGTATATCAACTTAACTTAACAATAGCAGTACTAAAATACCATACACACATGCCTGTTCCAAAACAACCCATAATGGCAGTAAAAATTGAACAGGCATCTATCTCATTGCAATTGCTGTTTTGAAATAGAATAGAATACAACCCCTATAATTGCCCATGGCAGTCGGTAATGGCGTGGAGATTGCTGTGGAGTTTTGTATTCTCGATGGCACTTTTTTTTGCTGTGGACTATATTCGATTTTTCTTTTCACAACATGCACTTTGCCATAAACATTTTCTTAATTTCAGGGATTGAGAATAGATGGAATAGAATATTTTATTACCTTAAAAAGAAATCTGTCATACATATACAGGGTTCGTAGCGGTGTTTCACTTCCTTAAAAGATTTGTTAAATTTGACAAAAAAAATGTTTTAGGTCGAGTCTTTGAATTGTAATAAAAGTCTTTAAATTCTCACAAATCATAGCCAAAGCAATGATGTTATCTTTCACAACTGCATGCATTTAATATTTTCCAGTTAAAAGGTTTAATCTGTCATGATGCATGTAAAAAAGCTCAATTTTTTGCCATGGACAGCAACGTAAACCAACTGATTTGGTATTTTTATTGCATTCTATTGTCTTTGACTGCTGTGTAAAAGTCTTTGAAAGTCTGAAAATGGCAGGTAAAAGTTTTTGAAAGTCTTTGAATTTGTTTGGTCTTTAAGGCTATGAACCCTGACATATATCATGTGAATCATACATGCATGACGGTTTTGGTGGGAGATACATGTGCATCATGATGATGGCCTTTATACACTGATATAGCTGTACAGTGATATTTGAAATTGGAGAAAAGTCGTCTTCTGGTTAATCCCATAAATTGTGGCACCATATTGATATTCTTTTACTTGATCTTAATCTCGTATATTGTGGCACCATATTGATACTGTTTTAACTTGATGTTAGCAGTGTCATCTGTGTGTGTGAGACACACATTCATCAATACTTAATGGCGTCCGCGACACTCATCATGTCAGCAGTGCGAACAGGTCTTTGTGTCTGACAGTGTAAGGTGACAAAGTCATTAACTTCACCTTTGTTTATTACACTATGCCGTCCTGATTAGTTTAGTTTCATTTTCATGCTTATATGCAATTAAGGTTCAAGCACACTGTCCTGGTTACATATCTTAGCTTATATCTGGGCTGTATGGTGAAAAGTGATTACAGTGACTGACCATTGCGTTTGTGTTCATACATGATAGATAAAGCATATTTCATATTTTTTGTCAAATATGATTTATATCTCATCGAGTGAAGTTCGCAATCATATCTCACGAGTCGCACTTGCATGACAAGTGTGATATGATTGCAAACGTCACAAGATGAGATATCAATCATATTTGACAAAATACCATGAAATTTTCTATTTATTATATTACTTTTGGCAATTTACCTTTATTTTTAAAATGCCAGCAGCAAAATAGTTCCGGCTTTCTTACAGTGAAGATAACACTTTCTACAGTGACGATAACACTTTTAGAGTGAAATAGTGAAATTTTCACTCTAAAATGTGTTATCATCACTAAGTGACTGATAACACTTATTTCACTGATATTTGAATATAGTTCTCTAAATGTTATATAATAAATTTTACATATTACATATCTTACAGTAATTTCACTTCATATCCATATTTTGTAAATAGTACAATTTGGTTTTTAATTATACTATTTTTTCAATCACAGTTAGATGCATTAATATTCTTGAAACAAAAACGACACCTAGAGCATATTGATTTCTTAATTATCAGCTATTGAATGTTAAACATTTGATAATTTTTGACTCATATGGTAATAGTAGTTATTTACTAACCCAACATTGAATATCACTAGCCATGGGAGTTGGGCTGTCATAATCTAGAAGCCCTGACTAGCCAAAATTTCTGTGAATGCTAGTGACCTTCTCAACTATGGACTCACCAGAGGTGCAGTGGGCTCTAGTTTATCTATTCCAACCAGTGTTTCACAACTGGTATACCAAAGGCTGTGGTATGTACTGTCCTGTCTGGGGAAATGCATATAAAAGATGTGTGTGGTGGTAGTGGGTTCACTTCTCTTTCTCAAGAGTCAAAATTTGTCAGATACAAAAGTAACCTTTTAATGTGCTGAGGTGTCGTTAAACATATTTAATATTCCTTTCCTTTCCTTACTCTGAAATTACTGGGATATGTACTTTAATGCCATCTAAACTGGGTTGTGATTAGTTAACAATATGTGGAAGAAATATAATTCATTTGTCAGTATCAAAAGTATTATTTTTAAAACAAGTCCTCATTAATTTGGACAAAGTTAACATGCAGTGGAAATCAGCATCTGTCTTGTGGAAGAATTTGTCAAAATCTCATTGATTTTTTGTTCCATATCAGTTGATAACTCATGTAAAACTCTCAGTAAAGACCTAGCACATTTTATTTAATAACTTTGAGTCATCATAGTTTACACTCAAAAAAGGAATTTATTGAGCAATACCCCAGCACATTGTTTATTCAACATTTAGGTGTTTAACTTATATCATTTCAACACTTTATTTAAAGAATGACTCATGTAAAACTCTCAGTAAAGACCTAGCACATTTTATTTAATAACTTTGAGTCATCATAGTTTACACTCAAAAAAGGAATTTATTGAGCAATACCCCAGCACATTGTTTATTCAACATTTAGGTGTTTAACTTATATCATTTCAACACTTTATTTAAAGAATGAGAGAAAACACTAAATTTTTTCAACACATGTTGTCTGTCTTTTCTTTAACAGCAATGTGTGTTTTCTGTGTATTTTTCCAGACAGGATAACACTTCCCATAGGCATTTATATGAACATGCTAATACTTGTTGTGCAATGTCAGTTGAAAGATGAAATAACAGTAGTGGCAGATTCTCTAATGACTGTTTTCCATGTGCGAGGTTTCTGACATGGCACAGACATGGTTACCAAAAACCACGCTGCACATATGGAAATGCTGATATTGATAACCACACAATTGATATTTCATGTATCATTTTTCTGCATTCAATGCCTGCACCACACTGCACTTACACCATGCAAAAAAACCTGTGCACATGGTTGTGGAAAATGGCTCCAAGCTGTCATACAGGATAATCAGGAATGCAGGGCACAATATTTCACAAGAACCATTGTTCTGCTCTCTTGTCAGTTATGCAAATTTAAAATCATGTGAACCACCAGTTGGTGACATGGTGAACAATTAATTTCTAAAATTAAAAGTACCCTATCAGAAGTTAAATTGATACAGTTGAACAACCAATGTAGCACAGAACTGTAGTTGAAGTGTTTTAGGATTAGGTAGGCCTAACTCATCGGTTATAAGAACTATATTCACGTAACTAAACAATCAGTTACCTAAGTAAAACTCACATGAACTGACTTCTGATTACCTAAGATTTTGAAATATTGTATCCTGAAATGTCTTTGATTGTATAACAAAGTGATGACCTGAACTACCACAATACAATATTGTCTGGTCAAAACAGACAAATTAGAACATAAAATGTTGCCTGTCATATACAGGACATGCCCAAGTCTCAAATTTTAACATCAGTTAGAGACATGAAAAAGTTTTTGATTTAACTGATCAGAACAGCATATTATAATTGCATATTCTTTTATTTCTTTAGTTTTCATAATTAATGAAAATTATAACTTTAAAGGTTATTCTGTATATTTATGGAATTTGATGGTGGATCCATTGTGGAGTATTACTCTTGTGGCATATATGGGAATTGGAACTGAAAAAAGTGCCCTGTATCCAAAAATAGGTTCAGGCACACCCATCCCGGATTTGACCTCTAACATCTCGCAGCATGTAGTACCTTAAGTTCGTTGTCATTGAGTTATAGTGCACTGTACATTCCACTATATGGCATAGTAGCATTAACCTTGGTTAAAAAACAAACAAAAAACCCCAAAACCCAACCCAACACCACCACAACTGACTCTTGTTAATTTGGGCACTCTGTTTTATAATAGTTGGCCTAATTCAAGTTTTTCTCAACTAAACAATATGTGATCCTACCCCCCAAAAAACAACAACAAAAAACAAACAAACCCAAACAAACAAACGAAAAAAAACCCCACACATACTCGTAAACACGTACGGTAGATGTCCAGAAATCTGTGTAAATGAAACAGAGTTTGTTGGCAGTGTCCTGTAGCATGTGATTTGATCATCATTAGTGGCAATGAGTAACTTGTTATTTGAGTGGTGCAAGGTACACTTTGCTACTTGTAGTAACAACTTTTAGTAGACAAATCTTAGGATATTACAGAAGTGGATTCAGGGCTATATTAGTTGTAGGTCAAGACTCAAGACTTTATAGCAGTGTCTCCATATTTTAAATACATTTATTACACACCAATGTAAGATACTGGCAATTTGCTCATGTCATAACAATCACTCAGTATCTAACTAGTGTAATATTGGCATGACGTGAGCATGACATAGATCACTTGCTGGCCCAATTCACACAAAAATAACGTGTAGTAGGTCCAGACAATTGCTTATTTCTGCGTTGCGGCTTGTTTGCAGTTGGTTTGTAATGAATAAAATACTAAACTAGCTTGCCTGTCGTACTATTTTTATGAAACTCGTGAACAGTGTATCTGACTCGCTTTCACTCGTCAGACACCAAACCTGTTCGCTCATTTTATAACAATGGTATGACAGGCAAGCTCGTTTAGTATTCTATATGTATGTTATTTGTATCAGTGGGACTTTATTTAAATCTGTGTCCAGTATTAATAGTATTCCAAGAGTTTATAAGCATGTGGCCAAGTTTACGTTTGATGATACACTGTACCATCAAGAAGAACAGTTATATATGAAGACAGATTAATATCTGAATGCCTGTTCCCAAGATCATGTCTGAGGAGGGATCCAGAATCAGGTCCGAAAAAATCATTGGTGATGAATGTTTGCTTGGATCTCTGATATTTTTCAGAAGCAAATTGTACATATCTAAAAACATGTTTGAACTGCATAAAACTCAAAAGAAATTTGTTTTAATTATAATTAAAAACATGTTTGAGATTTTACATCTGGTGAGATTTTTTAAAAAGTATTTTTTAACTGACTGAAAGGAAAGGGATGCTGAACCCACTTAAGGAAGGTTCATACAGTTTTATCATTCATTCATTTCAACTTATTTTTGTGCTTATATCCAATTAAAGTTTAAGCACACTGTCCTGGGCACATACCTCAGCTATCTGGGCTGTCTGTCCGGGACAGTGGGTTAGTTGTTAGTTAGTGGTTAGTGAGAGAGAAGAGGGTGTAGTGGCCTTACACCTACCCATTGAGCCCTTAAGAACTCGCTCTGGTTTGGAGCCGGTACCGGGCTGCAAACCTTGTACCTATCAGCCTGTAGTCCGATGGCTTAACCACAACGCCACCAAGGCCGGTACAGTTTCATCTGATGTCTGGGCTCTCTGATAACTCAGTAGTGTATGTGAAAAAGAAACATTCTGCAAACTGTGTTCAAAGTAATATTTAAGACTGCACTGCAAATATCTCACCCAGCAAATATGAATTAATTACACCAGGAATACAATGTTTAATTTTCTCTTTGGGAAGATAATAGCTCTTGTGTGTAATTGTTCTTCTTCAAAAAATAACATACATGTACAGTTGTATTTGCTATCTGAGTTTGAAATACATGTCACTACTCCCTGCTTTCAATACTGCTTTACTTAACAGTCATTAGTTCTGATGCCAAGAAAATAAATAAAGAAAAAGGAGATCTCTTTTTCTTTTCAACACCTACATGCCACTGAATGGCTGCAATAGTGTTGGGAACCCTGTGGAATCATGAAAATAGAGGTTCTGTTTAGGCTTCTATTCAGTAATAAATATGCTAAAACATTCACATTTTAACTTCATAACAGGTACATTGGCAGAGGAATTATTTATTATAAGTTTGCTTGTTTGACACTAAGAGGAACAATTACAATCTGGTTTACACTACACAGACATCATCACATTAACAGATGTTCAATTCCACCCTATCTGGACAGTGTTAAAATAAGGTCTTACACCACTGTTAATTTTCTTCAACATATTGTATAAAAATGTCTAAACAACTTGTTTATTATTTTTGTACAGACATTGCACTCTACATAATATATTACATGCAAGACACTGGCATAGGCTTTTCTACTATTGAATACAATTATTTTGTTGTAAATGACTAATGTTTATGGACAATCTTTACCTTTCAAAAAAACAACAACCCAGCAACTTATTTTATTAGTTTCAATGGCAAGCTGCCAGTGCCATTATACCTACAAGCTTCTGTATATTTTTAAAATACTGCATACAAATTTGAAATTCATACCTTTTTAATTTCATTAATAACTGTATACCAGATGTAAAATTACTTTCTTTGTATTCTTTTGCGCATGAAATTCAATTTGGAACTGGTTAAAAAACAACAAAAACATTTGGTCCTTAAAGGGACAGACCCTAGTTTCAACCCGTGAAAATTAACACAAAGTTTAGTTAATCTACAAACTTGTAACACATTTGGATAACGTTACAAATGAGTGAAACATGAGTCTGTGACTTTGAAATGGTGAAATACCCTATAAAAATAGACTAAAACTCGACTCCATAAGTGTTACTTTTCAGACGCACGTGCATTTAAAAAAATAGGAGAACTGCATTTTGTGTTATTAAAAACACCAGGATGACCAAAAACACTTTGAAGGTACAGAAATGGATAATCTAAAAAATAAAATACAAGTAAAGTATGATTTCATTTATCAAAAAAGTCTCTAGTAGTAAAAAATATGCCTTAGTATTAAAAACTAGGGTATGTCCCTTTAACATTGCTTGATATGCATCTCTCAGATTATGAATCACCACTAACATGTATTGGTTAAAGAGTGCGTGTTAAACAGCAGTTTAACAGGTGAAGTTAAGTGGTTGTAAGTTCTCTTGTATTAAATACAAATGCTTCCCCACTTGTTGCACATGTGCTTTGTGTTACATTCGTGTACAGATAGCTTACTTTATTGGCTCTTGAATATAAGAAAAACACTTGCAACTTGTATCTTAAAGGAAACATTGATGTCTAAATAAAGAAAACAAAGATGGTGTTGCAGTCTATAATAGATACAAAAGTATAACAATTGCTGGTTAGCTGTCCTTAAAAAAAGAGAGGAAATTTTATATGTATGGTGTCTGGTAAAGTAAGAGGTGATGTCACTATGTCATGGCCCCCTTGCTATAATTAATTAATTCTCCTTTGCATGTAAAACAATATGTCTCTCCAAGTGAAATAAATAAATGGATACAAAAAACATTTGTTATCAGATTGAATTTCAATTGTCTTGGATTCAGAGGTGGTGATTACAGTAGGTTACTCGGTGCTGGCAGTGTGTCTTCCATTATTCAGACAGCATGTGTGACACTTTAATCAATGTGTATAGCAGTTGCATGTATCTAAATTAATCATTTTCACACACATACTTTCCTGTCTGCAGGCCTTAGCCTTGCATAATATGAAACTGGAACCTCCCATGGTTGGGATGGTGATACAAACAGTACTGTGTGTTTTTATCTGATTTCAAACATGAACATGTTTTGTATTGGGTGCTCAGCCACGGTGTTCACTGTGGCATCAAGAGAAATGAAAAGGCAGATTACAGACATTGGTGGTGGCATAGAGGTTAAGCCATCAGCCTTAAGGCTAGTACTAGGTAGGCCATGAGCTAGCCCAGATATTGGTACCACCTTGGGGGAGTAAACGCCATTATGATTTTCTGAAAGTACTATGTCTATAGTTTCAGAAAATCTTTGAAGCCAAAGCTGGATCCACAGCTAAATTGTAGTAATCGGCCTTTGAATGTGGGTATGCATGTTGAAAATTGAGGACAAAATTTTGGGGTAGGGCAAATCAAAAATGCAATTACTCCAAAAGTAGGAGGAATAATTAAACAAATAACCACTCATATTGTTGCTTATCAAATGTTTTATTAAGTAAAATAGGTTTTATGCAAATTTGGTCATTATCAAGGTTACCAGAGGTCAAAAGGTCATGATTTTTTGCTGGTGCCTACAATTTAGATGCCCACTCAAGAAATCATAATAGGAACCAAACCAATTGGAATTTCTTCAAGCAAAATGAATCTTATTATAGCTGAAGGAGTTCAAAACCCATTTTTAAAAACATAATGAGTTTATAATTATCAACTGAGGCAGGACATGGAATAATTCCAGACATATTTTAAAAAAAACGAAAATTTCTTCGATTTGGAGTAGGGGAAATGAAAAATGATATAATTCAAAGTATATGGAATAATAAACCATTATAATAATAATAATGACCACTCATTTTGCTGCTTATCAAGAGTTCTGTCACATGGAATGTTTCTTATGCAAATTAGGTCATTATCAAGGTCATCAGAGGTCAAAACGTCAAAATTTTGGGAGATTGTCGTAAACCTGCCCATTGAGCCATGTAAACATGGCCTATATATACCATAGATCATAAAAATGACTAGTAAACGGTTTATTCCAGAGATACTTAGCTAAATAGAGTTTTTTAGTCCAAAATTTCCACAAAAGTTTAACCCCAAACCATGGATAACAGTGCATATTAGTGGTAAACGGTTTGCAGCTTTCAAAAGAATACAAAGATTTAAGATGAAAACAGTGCAATTGTGAATCTAGGCAAAGGCGGCCAACTTGTTACTGAGAAGGTAACACCTGAAACTGAAGATCAATCACTTTCGCTGGCATCGTTGTCATCATCATCGCCGCTGTCACCATCGTCTATATCGTTTAAAGTCACAAAGTCATCCTCAGTGTCTTTCTGATTGGAACAAGTTATCAGTTTGCACATATATGTACACTTCAGATTATTTTGAAGACAAGTGCAGGTTTCCTCAACACACTCCTTTGAACAAGTGCAGGAAAGAAGTTCCATAACAGCTTCTGGGGCAGGTGGTGCATCACTCCAATCAATGACTAGTTCATCATTTTCAATTGTCCATCCATTGCCAATGGCTGGGGGAATCTCCGGGAATGCCTCCAAGCTCCTCTTCCATATTCCACACTGGTAATTCGCCCTCTTACTGTGGTTAAGTAAGGACTTTGAACATGGGGGGAGCTGCCATGATTCTGCCTCACCTTTCCGGGCACAGAACAGATTGAAACGTAGTTCATTGATTCTTTTTTGTTTTAGAGCCTGAGCAGTATATCTTGCAAGTAAGGGCCTCTAGACTGTTGAAGAGGTCAGTAGACAAATCCCAATTGGAACCAAGGCGTTTCAACGTTTCTTGATGTTGCTCACTTTTGCAGACTAGTTTTAAAGTGGAAAGCTTGCCTTTGCCAGCAAATGAACTCACTGTGTCGCACCCTGTGAAGGCGTGAAGTCCAAGAAGTGCGTCACATATATCATGCCCAAGTATGTTTGCAACTTTCCGTATGTCAGTGTACTGGATGCGGGTTTTCGTGCCACTTTTGATTTAGATTGGGCAGGGTATTTTGGAGGAGAATGCTACGCATAAAACGAACACATCTGTGTCCTCAGATACGATCAAAACTGGAGAAAAACCATATTTTGCACAATGTGCGGCATGCAATAGCATCCTTGTGTCCGCTTCTTCCTGACCAGACCCGAGGCATTCAACATTACTGACAGAGTTCACTGTCAGTTTCTGACATGTTTCTCCTACTGTAACAAACATTTCTTTATTTGCTAGTTTCTCCCGTTGATCTGCGCTGCTCCAATCATTTGCAAGAAATTCAATAAGTCTGTTTTTGTTTTCTGATGTCCGAAGGAACTTCCTCCACTGTTTTATCCTGTGTCCTTGGGCAATAGCTTTGAATGTAGTCCCGCTGGCAGTCCCCCGATTAACACGCTCTGCGTCTTTTATCGATTGCTTACGATATACATCAAACACGACATCAACACGTCTCGAGACCGAACCTTCCCTCAACACCATCCTATGCAACATCTGAGATAAGTCGGCAAAGGTCATACCATCTGCATTCATTTTCTGCATAAGGGCCATTCCATCTATTATGCAAGCAGAATTTCTGTCAATTGACTCTGTAGGCTGTAAATCCTTTTTCAAACTATCCATCAATGAAGATTTTTTTGTCTTTCTCGGTGTGCCCTCTGGTGTTGCAATTGCCCATGGGATCGGCCCTAATCGATGTGCCAAAACGTCCTTCATACTCAGATGTCTAGTCTGTGCAATCAGGATCATTTTGGCAAAAAGATCACGGTCAGCTTTCAGGATGATCTGTCGTGCCGCAGCCTGCTATTTCTTCTTGACAATCATATCGCTGAAGGTTTTAAGTTTTTGCTTCTTCAGGGGTGCAAAAAAATTAGTTTTTGGAGGTTCACATTCAAGTCTGTCTTCCCTGAATTCCCTGGAGGCTTTTTCTCCGGAGTCCTTAGCTTGCAATAGGTCTTTTGTTATGTTGTCTGGTGCAGCCATCCCAGTTGAAATGCTAAGGAGGTCTGAGCTTTCTGTGCTGAAGGGATTGATCCAGTTATTCTCCAGCATGCCGATCAAGGACACTACGTCCTCTTCATCCTTCTTAATTCTAGATTTGCTTAGATCTGGGTGATTGAAGTCCGAGGAGTTACTGGTTCCAATGGCATTCCTGAGCATGTGTAGGAAGGAACTGCGATACTCTGCAGTAAGGTAGTATCTACTGATTGCACCAGGCTTAAGGCTAAACCCCTTTGTGCCACCAGGAGTCTGTGTGTCTTTATTAACACTTTCCTCGATTGTCTGGTCTACAGGGATCCTACCAAATGGATTTCTTGAGCCAAGTTGAACAGAAAATCCACCATGTTCAAGAAACTCATGAACTTCAGGATGCTCGGTTTTTAGGTGGGTCATTTCAGCATTGTAGTGGGATAGATATCTTGCATAATTGGTATTGTCATATGCAAATACCCAGGGTATCATGTCTTGAACTGCTTGCAGATGCATTGCCCAATTGCCCTCTCTAGAACTACGCAAATAGTTCAGCAATATATCAACCAGATCCAAGTACGACATCCAAAATGCAGCAAGGTTCCCTGCATCACTGCGTAGATGGTCTAGATGCAAATAGAACTGTTCGGCTAGAGATACGAACGAGGGTTTTTCAAGTGTCTCTGTAAAAGTCATCTGACATACATTGCTTGAAAATTCACCAATCAAATCAGTTATTTCAGTCTCTGCATTTGAACCTTTGGTTACTAGGAAGCCCTTCCATGCAAGCCGAAGCAAAGCTTCATAGAGAAGCTTATGCAGTCTAACTGCTTGGTTGTATTTCTTACCATCAAGCACCCCACTTACAGAGCCTGCAGCTATCACCCCGGACTCAGTACACAAATCTTTCAACCCGGCTTCTTGAAACCTCTTTCCTATTACACCTAGCAAGCTACATATTGTGTGGAAGACACCTAACCTGGGGACGACATTTGCAAACTTTTCATTATGCTTCCAAATGATCTCTGTTGCCTTTGCATAAAGTGCTTGATGAAACACAATCACAATGCTTTGAAGAGACAAAGAACTCCTGATCTTCTCTGACTGTAGTAGTACCTCTTGCACTGTAGAGAGCTGTGTTGCTGGTGCATTAATGGTAGGCAAATAGCGCACAACATCTGCTGTAACATGTATATCGTCTCGGACACTAATATTGAAACCAGTCCAGCTGCTTACAGTTTGCGTTTGGGCATTGTGGATTCGTGCAAGAAACCAGAGAAACGTTTTCCTGTAGACGTCGCGCTTTATTTCGTAACCACTAAGTTGAACATAGCTTCTGGAAGGTGGACCAACACGCTCACCAGCATTGTAGATCGGCAGGAGTGGTTGGACTAACCCAATTGCCCTTGGCTTCTTACCAGACTCCTGTAGACTACGCATTGGGATATCCTTTGGCATGGGGTCCGGTCCGAATGCCTTTGGCTGTACCACGATTCCATTCACTCTGTGTGAAGTGCTTCCACCGCTTAGTGTTTCTTCGAGCCTGTCATGTTGTCCCATGCCAGGGTCGTCATGATGTTCGGTTTAATGTCCTCTGGCAAAGCAATACCGTCAGTTTGATGAGCTTCTAACTTTTGAAGAGCAAGAGCTGTCTCAACCTCTTCAAGCTGTGTATAGGACATTCCATGTCCATAGCGGTTTAGAATCCGTATTAACTCAACATTTCCAGTGAGTGTCTTTACCGCCTCTGGTAATATGATGTGTTTTGGGGGCTTAAGTCTTGAGCAAGTAACACCGTACACAATGTCCTGCCCAATTGAGTCCACTAATCTATCTACCCTACCTGAGCAGCTGGTAGATTCCCCGCTGAAAAGAAATCTCAAAAATGCATTTAATGAAATAGGAATAAATTCAGATGACTGTTTTAACTGAGCAGGTACAGGAGGCCAAGGCATTTTGGTTTCCTGCATTTTGATATCACTTCTAAGTATGAGGGAGACATGCATGGCCATATTTTCATTGTGACATGTGTTCACTTTGAAAATCTGCAGTTCTTCTTTCAACCTCATATTTTCCTTAACAACCTCACCTAGTGAAAGATTATCTGGGTACACCAAGATTTTACCTTTCTCATCAGGAATCATGTGTAGGCTTTCACCAAACTCAGCAACAAGTTTTCTCTGAATATGTTTTTTGGTAGAACTTTTGACCTCTGTTACACCCATAGATACTAAACTATCTGTCAGTTTCTTTGTCAGTTCAGTAAGTCTAACAACATTAGGTTCCTGAAACAGATCATTTCTAATAAATCTAAACAGTTCTTCATAACTCCTTTTTTCAGCTCTGGTGTAAATTACTTCAGGATCAAGTTCTATTTCCGTTGTAGAAAGATTGTTATTGTCATCATTTGTCACTTTCTTTGGTGGCCTTGTGAATGCATGATAGCGCTGTCCATGATAATGTCCTTCGGCGGCCACTAATTCCCTTGAAAGAATAGCAATTATACGATCATTTTCGTTCCGCACAGCTGCCTCTCTGATTGTCTCGGCACGAAGATCTACACATTTAATTAGTTGGTCCCTAGTATTTGTACCTTTTATGTATTTGCTACTCTTTAAACAGAAGATGCAGATAGGTTTGTACATGGTAGATGCAAATGGGACAGATGATTCTCTCCTATGAAAAGTCTTTGGTTTACCAGTGGCTTCAGATGAATCCCCCGAATTCTGGTTCTCAAGAATGGCGTCCAAGTCTCTCTTCTTTATGAAACGATTTCTACACTGCCTATGATAAAACACCTTTGGGACACGACCAGATTCAGCTTTTGCAGAAATCCTAAGAATATCATTATTGCCCCTAATTTCAGCAGCTTGAACAAGTTTTGTCCAGGAGTCCCAGTCCTTTGGTGAATTGAGTTCAGGGTCCCGATCATTGCAATTAAAAATACAACACTTTCGTATTTTTTTCTCTGGCATTTCAATGTCCCCTGGTCAACATCAGCTTGATTATCAGTAGGAATACCTTGTTCAGCATCATCCATGATCAAGTAGGGTATGGCTCAAATGCACCTCGTTACCCTGAAAAACCATATGAGGCATCGATAAGGCTGATGAAAATAGATTTATTGTTATCGTCAACAACAATTCAAGAAATAGGTGAGGTATTGTGTTAAACTTTTATCTTTCATCTTGGTCAAAAACACATTTCAAGGTAATTTGAGAAATCAAAGAAAGAAATTTTGACGTTTTGACCTCTGATGACCTTGATAATGACCTAATTTGCATAAGACACATTCCATGTGATAGAACTCTTGACAAGCAGCAGAATGAGTGGTCATTTGGTTTATTATTCCATATACTTTGAATTATTGCATTTTTCATTTCCCCTACTCCAAATCAGAGAAATTTTTGTCTTTTTAAAAATATGTATGGAATTATTCCATGTGCTGCCTCAGTTGATAATTATAATCTCATTATGTTTTTAAAAATGGGTTTTGAACTCCTTCAGCTATAATAATAATAATTTTGCTTGAAGAAATTCCAATTGGTTTGGTTCCTGTGGTTATTTCTTGAGTAGGCATTCAGATTTTAGGCACTCACTAAAAATCATGACCTTTTGACCTCTGGTGACCTTGATAATGACCTAATTTGCATAAAACCTATTTTACTTAATAAAACATTTAATAAGCAAGCACTATGAGTGGTCATTTGTTTAATTATTCCTCCTACTTTTGGAGTAATTGCATTTTCGATTTGCCCTACCCCAAAATTTTGTCCTCAATTTTCGACGTGCATACCCACATTCAAAGGCCGATTACTACAATTTAGCTGTGGATCCAGCTTTGAAACTATAGACCTAGTACTTTCTAAAAATCATAATGGCGTTTACTCCCCCCAGGTAGTACCAACCCATGAAATTTTGGAGTCGAGCTCATGGCCTATAGGTACTTGGTGTCAGCTCCAACCTAGATAAGAGTGAGTTTTAATGACACAATGAGGTGGTGTAAGGTTAGTGACCTGAGCTATTCAACCATTAACCAGTAACAATTAATCTTTAACTCACTGTCTTGGAGGAGGGAATTTTTTTATTTAACAATGCACTCAACACATTTTATTTACAGTTATGTGGCATCAGACATATGGTTAAGGACCATACAGATACTGAGAGAGGAAACCCATTGTCAACACTTCATGGGCTACTCTTTTCGATTAGCAGCAAAGGATCTTTTATATGCACCATCCCATAGACAGGATAGCACATACCACGGCCTTTGATGTACCAGTCATGGTGCTCTGGCTGGAGCGAGAAATAGCGCAATGGGCCCACTGATGGGTATCGATCACAAACCAACTGTGCATCAAGCAAGCAATGTACCACTGGGCTACGCCTCGCCCCACTGTCTTGGAGGAACATCCCAGATACATGAGGGGTTTTCCAGGACCATGAGCAAAATCAAAGCAAGCTAAAGATCACTCTCCCGAAGTGGTGCTAGGGAAGCAATCACTTGGAGTTTCAAATAAAATTGATTTAAAATGTCACTGCAAGTTATTGATTTGTAGCTCTTTTAAAACTTTACAGGAGAGTGGAGGGGAGCAGGAGTGCTCACTTGCATTTCCTTGTCAAGACTGAGGACAATGTTATTGAATGTTGAGTGGATATACAATATAATGAAAAATTAAAATGAATTGAAATGAAAGCAGATTTATCAGCCGTGACTGCTATGAATTTACCAGGGTTTTCCAGGACCATGAGCACAATCAAAGCAAGCTAAAGGTCACTCTCCCGAAATGGTGCTAGGCAAGCAATCACTTGGAGTTTCAAATAAAATTGATTTAAAATGTCACTGCAAGTTATTGATTTGTAGCTCTTTTAAACTTTACAGGAGAGTGGAGGGGAGCAGGAGTGCTCACTTGCATTTCCTTGTCAAGACTGAGGACAATGTTATTGAATGTTGAGTGGATATACAATATAATGAGAAATTAAAATGAATTGAAATGAAAGCCAATTTATCAGCCATGACTGCTATGAATTTACGTCATGACATGGGTGAGGAGGTACGTTTATGCCACATACTGATTTGAAGAATAATTCTAACAAGTATGTCCTATGATATTCATAACATGATTAGAATTGACAGGTGCTGTTGAACCTCGTTCTGTATGATGATGTCTTGTTTATCATTTTTATTGAACATACGAAGTCGAGACTGATCTAACAAGCACCTATATACAGAGAGAGTTATCCAGGTGTTATGTGGGTCGGAACATAGGCCTCTTCCCAAAAGAAAGTGGCTAAAAATTCCCAATATATATTTAATTATGTCTGTTTTATTAGATTAATTTAAAAGTGGTGTGCTGCATCATTCAGTGGCCTGAAAACATGTCCCAAGTATGATTTACTCGCACTAATTTTCCCAATTCTATCAAAGATGGGACCCTGGTGAATTATTCTAGATAAATCCCTCATATAACGGCCACCTGTCCATAATGATCACCACAAAACCCATCCAATGCATTTTTTCTGTATTTGACCTGTAATACAACCTGCTCAATGTAGGCTAATTTTTTGTCTGCCTTTACCAAGAAAAATAGCAAGATATAGGTATTACTTTTCCAGTGGCAGTGACGGCATTAACTTTTACATTAAAGTTCAACATTGAAGTTTTCTGTTAGGTTCAGTTTCTCCCAAACTATATGTTCTAGGTCAGTGAAACTTGGTTTATAGTTCACCTATGAATGTCATCAGGTCAGTGAAACTTGGTTTATAGTTGCACCTATGAATGCTCATCACACTGCACTGAAACTTGGTTTATAGTTGCACCTATGAATGCTCATCACACTGCACTGAAACTTGGTTTATAGTTGCACCTATGAATGCTCATCACACTGCACTGAAACTTGGTTTATAGTTGCACCTATGAATGTTCATCACAGTGAGCTGAAACTTGGTTTACCCTATGAATGCTCATCACACTGCACTGAAACTTGGTTTATAGTTGCACCTATGAATGCTCATCACACTGCACTGAAACTTGGTTTATAGTTGCACCTATGAATGCTCATCACACTGCACTGAAACTTGGTTTATAGTTGCACCTATGAATGCTCATCACAGTGAGCTGAAACTTGGTTTATAGTTGCACCTATGCATGTTCATCACAGTGAGCTGAAACTTGGTTTATAGTTGCACCTATGAATGCTCATCACACTGCACTGAAACTTGGTTTATAGTTGCACCTATGAATGTTCATCACAGTGAGCTGAAACTTGGTTTATAGTTGCACCTATGAATGCTCATCACACTGCACTGAAACTTGGTTTATAGTTGCACCTATGAATGCTCATCACACTGCACTGAAAATGTTTGTGGTAGCTAGGCGAGACATTTAATTCCGCAGAATTCTTGTTGTTAAAAAGATTCTGTTAGAAACATTGTCCAATGGCAGAAAACTCAGGACACTTCCTTGAAAGATATTCACTGGATATTTTGACTGAAATATTCCATGCCATTGGTTCTTATCCTACTAGTATATACACACACACACAGTATTATTTCATTATAATTATTAGTATAGCAAAATGATTTTAAAAGTTTAATGTATGAATATACCCCAAGATATCATATGTGTTTACAGTATATAATATCTGTCAGGCATTCTGCCATTGTAAAAACAAAACAGATGATAAGTACACCTACTATAGTCCATCCCACAGAGAATGCCTTTTTTCATGCTATGGAATTTACTACAACTTATTTATTTCTGAGCCAATTGATTTGTAAATTGCACACAAAAATAGTATTTTTATGCTATTTCCAAAACACTTTTACGTTTCATCTTATGTCAAACTAAACTGAATTCATTTACAGAAAACATTTCCATAGAATGATGAGACAGACTATAGGTTTGAAATCTTTTGAAATTGGTCACTGTATTACATATACTTTGAAACAGTTTAAACATTTCATTGTCATGTTATAATTTTTCTAACAGTTATAAAAACATATCCATTAATTTTGAAGATTTTAGGATACATATTTTACCAGTTGTACCCTCTGGCAGAAACCCTGTTTACAGATGTAGAAGGGCTTTTTGGGGGTATAATATTATAATGTTTTATTTGTTGTATTTCTGTTTCAGCCCAAGCAACCATGGAGGAGCTACAGATTCGACCTCACCTGCTGTTTGTCCACTCGTACAAGTCGCCACACTTCTGTGATTTCTGTGGAGAGATGTTGTTCGGACTTGTCAAGCAAGGGCTGAAATGTGAAGGTCAGATTTATTTTCGTTTTATTCCTCAAAGTGAGCTGTGAAGATCACTTTTCAGAATAGTTCATGAAGATAAACCTCGCGTGCAAAGCACAACGGTGAGGTTTATCCTGTCTATCCATTCCGCCATTCGCAGTTTCTGGACAACGGTTCCGAGGAATTTTGCTCGGAACGAAATTGCGGTCAAAATAACGATTACCATCATATTTCTCCACCCTAATCATATATTGTGATCTATTTCGAGCTCACTGAGACCAAGAAATACTTACTTTGAAACAATCTTCACTTTGAATTAAATGAAAAAAGTCCAACTTTACCGAGCGGATTCTAGCAGCCACTTTCTAGCAGCCAATTACGCTGGCAGACAATATCAGCTGACACGCATGGTGACGTTCTAAACACCGGAATCATACGCCTTTCGAAGACCTTTAAGACATAAAAATTAATCTTGGTTGTTATTTTGATTTTGTGGGTTTTTTTTATATAAAGATACTTTTTTAAACTCTGAAATTCTTAAGTTATAGTGAATACTAATAATTAGCATATCAGTGTGTTTAAAAGTGTGGGAAATACAAGTAACAATCGAAAGGCGTATGATTCAGGTGTTTAGAACGTCGCCATGCGTGTCAGCTGATATTGTCTGCCAGCGTAATTGGCTGCTAGAAAGTGGCTGCTAGAATCCGCTCGGTAAAGTCGGACTTTTTTCCTTTAATTCAAAGTGAAGATCGTTTCAAAGTATTTCTTGGTCTCAGTGAGCTTGAAATAGATCACAATATACGATTAGGGTGGGGAAATGTGATGGTAATCGTTATTTTGACCGCAATTTCATTCCGAGCAAAATTCCTCGGAACCGTTGTCCAGAAACTGCGAATGGCGGAATGGATAGACAGGATAAACCTCGCCGTTGTGCTTTGCATGCGAGGTTTATCTTAATGAACTATTTCCAGAAATGGTGCTAGGCAAGCAATTATGAAATAAAATTTATGTTGGTGAAAAGAATTAATGCAACATGTTGTATTTGAGAGCTAATTCAATTAACTAAGAAGAGTAGTTATGCCTGTATAAGATACAGAGATTTGATGTAGGATTGAAGGTCAGTCATACTGTGAGATTGACTGTCAGTAACAGTGGTTAACTTCCTCATACTGTGGAGGAGGGCTTTGGTTTCCAGTCAGTATTTGTTATTACCAGGGGGTGGGACTTAGCCCAGTGGTAAAGTTCTTGTCTGATGCACAGTCGGTCTGGGATCGATCCCCATTGGTGGCCCATTGGGCTATTTCTCATTCGAGCCAGTGCGCCACTACTGGTATATATCAAAGACCATGGTATGTGCTATCCTGTATGTGGGATGGTGCATATAAAATATCCCTTGCTACTAATGGAAAAAGGTAAAAGGTTTCCTGTCTAAGACTATCAGAGTTACAAAATGTTTTACATCCAATAGCCGATGATTGATTAATCAATGTGCTCTAGTGGTGTCATTAAACAAAACAAAACAAACTTTTTGTTATTACTAAGTGTATCAAAAATAAATTATTACAAGGCAGTCAGTTTGGCACGCCTAAAACTTTCTAGGTGAGTGTGGAGGGTAGTGAGAGTAATCGCTCGTCTATCCTGGCGGAACACTGATTTCTTGTAGTAGGCTGTTTTGCACATCCATATTTTCCCTAGAAATCTGAATTTTACTTCATGCTATTCGGGGGCAGGATTTAGCTCAGTCGGTTGAGCTCTCGGCTGCAGTGCTTGTGTCGCAGGATTAAACCACCTCAGTGGATCCATTCAAGTGATTGAGCTTTTTCTCGTTCCAACCCGTGTACCATAACTGATCAAATACCATGGTATGTGCTTTCCCCGTGTGTGTGTGGGGGGGGGGACGTAGCCCAGTGGTAAAGTATTTGTTTGATGCACGGTCGGTCTAGGATCGATCCCCATCGTGGACCCATTAGGCTATTTCTCATTCCAGCCAGTGCTCCACAACTAGTATAACAAAGGCTGTGGTATGTACTATCCTGTCTGTGGGATGGTGCATATAAAAGATCCCTTGCTGCTAATCGAAAAGAGTAGCCCGAAGTGGCGACAGCGGGTTTCCTCTCTCAATATCTGTGTGGTTCTTAACCATATGCCTGACGCCATTAAACCATAAATAAAATGTGTTGAGTGTATTGTTAAATAAAACATTTCCTTCCTTCCCATGTGTGTGGGAAAGTACATATACTGCTGTTAATGGAAAAATGTAGCAGTTTAAACAAAACAAACTTTCATGCTATTCCAAACATGTACCTCTTCATGTTATGAGAAATCATTTATATGGACCTTTACTTTTCATGACCTTGTAATGTTTTCCAGAGTTTGTGTTTAAGGTTATTTTGATCACCTGCTTTAAAATTTTGAGTTCTTTAATTTCTAGTCTGATCTGTTTCAACTAGCTACCATGTTTGGGCATGTGAGGTCAATGGGATGGGTTGGGGGGGGGCATGTTCTAAGAGTTTTAAGATATGTTAAATATACTGTTCTGGCTCCGTATTCATAAACGTACTTAAGTCAATGTATGATACCCAAATACATACTTAAAGTACATAAATAAGTATCATACATTGACTTAAGTACGTTTATGAATACGGAGCTAGGTACCCAACTTTGTTAGCAATACCAAAATCCAAACACTTTCTATGTGTTTTTATTCAATTAAGGTTCAGACACATTTGTCCTGGGCCCAGCCTCTGGCATGGCTGGTGACTGAATCTGGGACAGATTTGTTAACTCTCAACAGTGAAGTATTTAATCCTAGTGGGTCAGAGAACCAGGCTCATTTAGCTTTCTTTTGCATTAGGAAGGAGATGTTTTACTTAACGACTCACTCAGCATATTTTATTTACGGTTATATGGCGTCAGACATATAGTTAAGGACCACACAGATATAGACAGAGGAAACCCGCTGTCGCCACTTCATGGGCTACTATTTTCAATTAGCAGCAAGGGATCTTTTATATGCACCATCCCACAGACAGGATAGCACATACTACAGTTTTTGTTACACCAGTTGTGGATCGATCCTAAACCAACCGTGCATCAAGCGAGCGCTTTACCACTGGGCATTAGGTAATACATATGTTAGTTAAAACTAAAGCTGATAATCCCAGGCGAAGTCACTTCTCTCACAAACTTTAGAGAGGACGAAGTTTTTAACAGCAGGGAGACTTGAATGTTTAATCCAAAAAAATAATATATTCAAAAAGAAGTTTTATCTTAATACAGGTGCAACTTTTACAATCTGTATTTTAATTTTTATTCATTTTTATTATTTTTTTACCGTCTGTACTGCTAATTGATGGGTATGTGCTATATAGGTTTTTTTTTAAATCACCTTTCCACATGTCGCCTTCTTTAGAAATAATGAAATGTAATTGAACTGCACTAATTTAACCGTTTAGAATTCATTCTCTCACAAGTTTGTATTCTCCTTTCATTTAATAACTAGTCCATGCAGAGTATTGTCCTAGTAGATTAATCTACCACAGTCAAGCTTAGATTACCCAGAGGCAACTAAATGCGTTCCACAGTCACGGTTTCTTAATTGAGACATGTCAGAGGCTGAATCCATGGTAGGCGTGCCTGAACCTTTACTGGATATGGGCACGTAAATTGAGTTCCCATTCCCAATTGAGACACTGTGGAGGTGCAAAAATTGCTTGTCTGCTGCACCTTGTAACTGTTGTTGTGGTCGCTAACACGGGCACTTTAGCGACTTGGGGATCCAGTTTAGGTGGCCGCTGGGTGTGTAGGACAGGTTACCTTTTTATGAGTGCATATACATTAAAACTCCACTAGGACAGGTTTGCTTGTATTATTTTATAATTTTGACATCTGTTCTGTATGTTGAATTTATTCATTATGACAAAGTCTATGTAAAGCTACTTAATTACTCCCCGCATTATTTTTCACGTCGAGGTCTGCTGCTTCAAACAAATATTTTTTTCAATGTATTTTCTGGTGGAGCATAACCCAAACTCCCTAAAAAAAAAAAAATCGCCATAGTCTAGATCCCCCACCTTTTACAATTTCCAGCATATTCGCCTGACAATAAGATTCAACGGTCAGTAGCACGTTTAGGTCATCTATTAGTGCAAGACACGGGTGTTGTCTGAACTAGACAGTCTACCAGTATCTGTGAGCCTGTCACATGATTTTGTGGTGCCAGTCTCTCTTCAAATTCTCAGACACTTCACACTTAATTATTATCTATGAATAGATGTTTCTCAAGTTCTTCACCATTCATCCATTGCAAGTGATGAATATTTTTTAAAAGGCGACACAGATTTTGCCTTACTGTGACTGGCATGGCGAAGTCGGGCTGATCAGAACGAAGTTTGGGCTCACTTCGCCCGGTCGCATGAGCCCTGTAATCCCATGACTGTTTCGATTCTTACCAGGTAAATTATATTAAGTTGGTGTTGTGGGAGCAGTTAATTTGTTTACTACACATTTAAAATAAACAAAAACATACATGTACATCTTTGTTTAATGACACTGAAACACTTTAAAAAAATTTTTTTTTTAGTATGTTATATGTTTTGTAGAACCTACCGGCCTCGGTGGTTTCATGGTTAAGCCATCGGACATAAGGCTGGTAGGTACTGGGTTCGTAGCCAGGTACTGGCTCCCACCCAGAGTAAGTTTTAATGACTTGATGGGTAGGTGTAAGACCACTACACCCTCTTCTTTCTCACTAACCACTAACAACTAACCCACTGTCCTGGACAGACAGCCCAGATATTTGAGGTGGGTGCCCAGGACAGTGTGTTTGAACCATAATTGGATATAGGCACAGAAATAAGTTGAAATAAAATGAAATGTAAAATCTAACATAATGAGTTGAAAGATGTTAGCCACTGGTAGGGTGAGGGATACAGTTATATATTATTCCATCTTTCAACTGGGGCAATTCACAATCTTTAGAGTTGGGTGGCACTCCCCACCTCCTCCCTGGGCACTCTCCCTTCACTTCTGACTCCAGTGTCACTGGCATCACATGGGTTACTATTCTGATTAATTCAGGGTGTCTGCCAGAGGATACAGGGGATAAAATTACGTACCCTAAAATCTTTGTAATTAATGGATATAATTTATGTTATTTGGTAAGAGAACTACTGTTTAACAAAGTTTAAAGTGCATGAAATGCACTGTCCAATTTCAAAACATTTCTCAAACCATAATCACCTATAGTCCATCCCATCATCCTACAAAAATGTTTTTTGTAAATATTTTTAGTTTGGTTTCATGTAAGAAGAAAAGTATAATTGTTTTGGAAATAACCAAAACAAACTATTTTTGTGTGCAATTTAGAAAATAATCAGCTCATAAATACATAACTTGTAGTAAATTCCATAATATAAAAAAAGGCATTCGCAGTAGGAAGAACTATAGTAAGGGGCACTTACGATAAGTTTTATTTTTATTAAGTACCCTCAAATAGTTTTTTGGCAGAAAGTCAAGACAGAATGATAGACAAAGACACCCTATTATTATAATGTGCCCCTATCCTAAAATAGGATCACACATTTCCCAATGCAGCAAGGGATCTTTTATATGCACCATCTCACAGACAGAATAACACATACCATGTCCTTTGATATACCAGTCGTGTGCACTGGCTGGAGCGAGAAATAGCCCAGTGGGCTCACCAATGGGGATCGATCCCAAACCGACCAATATAAAGGCCTGCCAGTCATGGAACATTGGTCTCAAAGGAAAATTAAGATCTGATCTAGGATTTTCTGAGAAGGTGGAGGTTGAGAATTCTAAAAGAGGCCTTAAACCTTTGAGATTCACCAGTTCAGTGTATGCTATTTCCCCGTGATAATATCCGCATATCCGTGTTTGTGTGAGATACGAAAACTTTACGTTTAAACAGTCTAAAATGGATAAGCTATCCAAGTAATTTCAGAATTTGTTATCAGAAAAAAGGTCTTGTCATCTCAAGTGGAAACCCAACCCCAGTGCTATCCCTTGAATCCATCATGGAACTACATGTTTTTGAAATACAAACATTGTGGGGTTTTTTTACAGGATGTGGCCTTAATTTTCACAAGCGATGTGCATACCGGATCCCCAACAACTGCAGCCACAACCGATACCGCCGTCAGTCCTCCAGTAGCCTGTCACCAAATCTGCCTACTGTGCTGCCAGTTCCAGACACTAACCAAAATGAGAACCAGGTACACAGGCATAGCATAGTCGCCGGTTTGTAACTAACTGAAATGTAGCAATGGCACGTTTCTTTCTGCTTGTTTCTTCTATAAACTGTATTGTAGTGCCAGTCTTTGTGTGTTCATGCACAAAATATATCAGCAATCATGTATGTTTGCAGGTCATCTTTATACACGAAAAAGTCACATTTCGGGGCTCGAAATAGTGGCTTACCAAAAGTGAAAAGCAATCCCATTTTTTAGACCTAGCAGGTAAAAAAAAAGTTAAAAAAAAAAAAAAAAAAAATTCACCTGCTAAAACTATCCAAAAAATAGCAGGCCACATTTTAGAGACCTGTTCACTTATCTGTTCTGCTCATTTATCGTGTGATTCTATTGTAATTTAATTAGATAATTTAATTCCATAGTGCTCTAAAGTACATTGCAGAGGTCCTGGGGCCTGTGCTTATAAAACACTTTTAGAGTCCAAACTCAATCTTTAATTCTTCACACGCATACAATTTGTCATGACATTACAGTTTCAGACTCTATTAGAGTCTCGAGTCTAGACTCTATTAGAGTCTCGAGTCTAGACTCTAAAAGTTTTATAAGCACCAGGCCTGTTTCATGACTGTCCCAAACCCTCTCTTCACCCTGTGCTGTTTTATTTCCAGCAGGTCGTATTTTTTCTTTGCAGGACCTATTTCTTTTAGACTGCTGTTTTAGAAAAAACTAACTTCAAGCCATATTTCAGTTCCTATTTTGAGCGCTACATTTTAATACATACATGTATGCTTTAAATGTGGCAGTCTGACACCTGCATCTGAAATAAGTTAACAATTATACAATATTATAGAATTATATAAGTGAATCATACAAATGGTACACACAACTAATATTGGAATAATATAATAAGAAATACATTTTTTTTTTTTTTTAAAGGTTTGCCTTAGACCTTCAGTAGAAAAGGTTAAATTATTGTTATTATAGTAGAGGAAAAATTCTATGGTATGAAAAGAAAATACATATAAGGGCACAAAACACCAAATTTATGTCTGTCATTTTTGCAGCTTTTGTGTTCAGTAAGTCCAAGTGAAGATTTCGTAAGAGAGGTAATGTTGTCATTGGTAATGGCCTTTTCCCTGTCATTAATTCCTCTTATCTAATTTGGGTTAGGTATTTTGATTTATCTGAATTTTGGGTTAGGTATTTTGTATTATCTAAATTTAAACATAAATTTATATGTAAACACAAATGTACTACCATTAATTAACACTTGGTTTCTTGGAAGAGACTGTTTGTCTGTGGTTTTGGAAATATGAATGAACTTTCTATTATCTTTATGAATCATTTAGTGTACCTACATGAGGCTGTATATATATTTATATGGTGGTAGTCCGAATATTTATACTTTGATAACATTTTTCTTTGATTATCCTTGGTTTTTTATTTATTTTATGTATACTGTCAGCCATCTATTCATCAACCAACCATCTGTCCATCAGTCCAGCTATATATTTATCCATTCATACATCCATCCACCCATCCATCCATCCATCCATCCATCCATCCATCCATCCATCAATCATCCATCCATCCATCCATCCATCCATCCATCCATCCATCCACCTGTCTGTCTGTCCATCCGTCCGTCCGTCCATCCATTCATCCATCCATCCATCCATTCATCCACCTGTCCGTCCGTCCGTCCGTCCGTCCGTCCGTCCGTCCGTCCATCCATCCATCCATCCATCTGTCCATCCATCATTTACCTGACTATCCACACTTCCATTCATCCATTGATCAATTAATCAGTCAATCAGTCAATCGATCCGCACATCCATCCATTTATTAATTCATTTGTTTGTTTATTTGTTCATCAGCAAATCCATCTATCCAATTTCCATCCATCCATTCATTCATTTATTTAGGCAATTACTAACGAAGATTAATCAGTGAGAATAATAACTGTGTATTTAGTCTCCTTTTGAAGCACATGGCAGTCAATTTAGATTGCTGTTTCAAGGTGCCCAAGGGCATTTGAACTCTTTAATCATCTTAGTATTTACCTGTCTATCGGTGAGATAATTAAACCTAATGGGTTATGATGCTCTTGAGATTTAGACTTGAACTTAGCAGCATAAAGCTTTACCGGTATGTACACCATTTATGATTGTAGTCTTAGTGTGCAATTTTGGTTTAAAAAATTAAGTGTCATAAGGACTCCCTGTTTGCAAATCTTTAGAGCCCGCCACCAACCCAACTAGATAGCAGTGGATGTGGGTGTGGCTAATCTGTGACATGTTTGCATCAGAACTGTTCAAGCGTGCCTGTCGTGGACACAACCTCTAAATTTCACCAGAGAGTTCTGTCAAAGACAGGGTGTAGATAGCTGTTGTCCTTACTCTTAAAATCAAGGTGGTTTTCTGCTAGCTGTTTGACTTGTTGTTACATTGTATTTTTTTTGGTTATATTCAGTTCATTAGCCAGTTCACCCATGTCTTCTTCCCAGATACTGTAGATCCTAAAATTAATGCGTCCCTAAATTAATGTGAGTGACGGTGGGCTGATTAAAATGCGACATGAAATAAATGCAAGGGCCTCCCTTTGAAATATTACTTTTCTAACAACACATGTCTGTATACTTTTCGGTTAAATCCGAGTTACAGGTGTCTTCAATAAGATCAACTCTCACTAACCTGTTTATAGTCCCTAGTATTTTTGGTGAGATCTACTCAAAGCATATTTTTGCAATAATTTACATAATGTGTATACCGGTAGTTACCTAAATCTGGCTAAACATTAGCATACATTAACCATTACAACTGTATCTTCCCTATCTGTGAACGGCGATTTCAAAGTTATAATGAAAGAACAATTTACAAAGTGGTACAAAGTTACAGCGAACTGGAACAGTAAAAACAAAGAAATGTGGACCTCAGGATTAGCGTACTAAAATGCATTCACACACGCATGAATCGTGTTAGCTTTTGACAGGGTGGCAAAAGACTGCAATCATCACATGTGGCTGGTATCTTGCTGGACAATTAGTCTGTCTCGCCTACGAGAAACCGGCCTCGGTGGCGTAGTGGTTAAGCCATCGGACTACAAGCTGGTAGGTACAGGGTTCGCAGCCCGGTACCGGCTCCAACCCAGAGCGAGTTCTTAAGGGCTCAATGGGTAGGTGTAAGGCCACTACACCCTCTTCTCGCTCACTAACCACTAACAAACTAACAACTAACCCACTGTCCTGGACAGGCAGCCCAGATAGCTGAGGTGTGTGCCCAGGACAGCGTGCTTGAACCTTAATTGGATGTAAGCACGAAAATAAGTTGAAATCAATCAATCGCCTACGATGAATTGGTTTTCCAGTTGTGTTTTATAAATATATTAGAATTTTAATCTTTGTTGTTTTTTGTTTTTTAATAACGTTGGACAGACAAAACATAGAAATAAATGCAAATAACTCAAACTCGCATATTTTGCATTAATATTATGATCGCATTAATTTCAATATCTACAGTATTTACAAGATATGTAGTGTAAAATTCATAACTTAGTATTATAAGTAAAATACCATAAAATACACCCACACCAAATTTCAAAATTAAAATATAGATTTTCTGTGCATAGATCCAAATGTATCAAAAGTGCATCTGTTTTTAAAAACATTGTCACAAACCAAGATGAAATTTAAAAATGAATTACAATTTTCAGTTATTAGTAACTGGAGTAATGGTGAAAAAAGATTATATAATGCACACATTTTAGAATAGGGTGTTTTTATTTCAAACAAAAAGTTATAATATATACGTTCATATGGAACATTATGGGCTACTGTGTATTTGGGG